>NW_004457268.1:386193-479830 GCF_000313135.1 Acanthamoeba castellanii str. Neff | reverse complement strand
CTCGGGCAACATGAACTCCAACTGGGCCGACCCGACCAAGATCATCTACACCGGGCGCGCGAGTGACTTTGCGTGCGAGTTCAGCGGTAAGGCCAACAACGGGCGCTACCTGTCCTTCACCTTTGACTCGAGGGGCTTCCAGCGCCTCGTGCTCAGCCTCGAATTCAGGGCGAGGACCAACGGCTTCACCACGTTCGACGTGCAGACCTCGACGGACGGCACCAACTTCGTCTCCCGCTTCATCTACACCGCGGCGACGCCGAACTCCTACGAAGGGGTCACCGTCGATCTCAGGGGCCGCAGCGAGCTCGACAACGTGGCCAACGCGCAGGTGCGGCTGGTCTTCGACGGCGCCATCACCAGCACCGGCCAGTCGCGAATCGACAACGTTGCGTTCGGCGGCGAGCCCCTCCCGTCGCCGTCGCCCACGTCGTCGCCCTCCTCGTCGGTCTCGCCGTCCAGCACGTCGTCGCCTTCCAACACTCCGTCGCCATCCAATACGCCGTCGCCGTCCAACACGCCGTCGCCATCGAACACGCCATCGCCGTCCAGCACGCCGTCGCCCTCCTCAACACAGTCGCCGAGCAGTACGCCGTCGCCCACGCAGTCGCCATCTAACTCGCCATCGCCGTCCAACACGCCGTCGCCGTCCCAGACGCCATCGCCGTCCAATACGCCATCGCCCTCGTCCACGAATTCGCCCACGCCATCGCCGTCCAACACGCCCTCGCCGTCCAACACACCGTCACCGTCCAACACGCCCTCGCCGTCCAACACGCCGTCGCCATCGAACACGCCGTCGCCTTCCAACACGCCGTCGCCTTCGTCCACGAATTCGCCCACCTCATCGCCGTCCAACACGCCGTCGCCGTCCAACACGCCATCGCCTCCAACACGCCGTCGCCGTCCAATACGCCGTCGCCGTCCAACACGCCGTCGCCCTCTAACTCGGCTACGCCGTCGCCGTCCAACACGCCATCGCCGTCCAACACGCCGTCGCCGTCCAACACGCCGTCGCCGTCCAACACGCCGTCGCCGTCCCAGACGCCGTCGCCTTCGTCCACGAATTCGCCCACGCCATCGCCGTCCAACACGCCGTCGCCGTCCAACACGCCGTCGCCTTCTAACACACCGTCGCCGTCCATCACCCCGTCACCATCGAACACGCCGTCGCCGTCCCAGACGCCGTCGCCTTCGTCCACGAATTCGCCCACGCCATCGCCGTCCAACACGCCCTCGCCCTCTAACTCGGCTACGCCGTCGCCATCCAATACGCCGTCGGTCACCCCCTCACCGTCGTCCACCCCCTCGCCGTCGTCCACGCCCAGCGCGTCGCCGTCGCCGGTGGTCAGCATTGCGCGATGGGCCTACGCGGAGGGCACGGCGGTCAACGCCGGCCCCATACCCCTCCCGCTCGCCGCCACGGTGGGCTCGGGCAACATGAACACCAACTGGGCCGACCCGACCAAGATCATCTACACCGGGCGCGCCAGTGACTTTGCGTGCGAGTTCAGCGGTCGGGCCAACAACGGGCGCTACCTGTCCTTCACCTTTGACTCGAGGGGCTATCAGCGCCTCGTGCTCAGCCTCGAATTCAGGGCGAGGACCAACGGCTTCACCACGTTCGACGTGCAGACCTCGACGGACGGCACCAACTTCGTCTCCCGCTTTACCTACACCGCGGCGACGCCGAACTCCTACGAAGGGGTCACCGTCGATCTCAGGGGCCGCAGCGAGCTCGATAACGTGGCCAACGCGCAGGTGCGGCTGGTCTTCGACGGCGCCATCACCAGCACCGGCCAGTCGCGGATCGACAACGTTGCGTTCGGCGGCGAGCCCCTCCCGTCGCCGTCGCCCACGTCGTCGCCCTCCTCGTCGGTCTCGCCGTCCAGCACGCCGTCGCCGTCCAACACGCCCTCGCCATCGAACACGCCGTCGCCGTCCAACACGCCGTCGCCATCCAACTCGCCATCGCCGTCGCCGTCCAACACTCCGTCGCCATCGAACACGCCATCGCCGTCCAGCACGCCGTCGCCCTCCTCAACACAGTCGCCGAGCAGTACGCCGTCGCCCACGCAGTCGCCATCTAACACGCCATCGCCGTCTAACACGCCGTCGCCGTCTAATACGCCGTCGCCGTCCAATACGCCATCGCCGTCCAGCACGCCGTCGCCTTCGTCCACGAATTCGCCCACGCCATCGCCCTCCAACACGCCGTCGCCTTCTAACACGCCGTCGCCGTCCAATACGCCGTCGCCCTCCAACACGCCATCGCCGTCCAACACGCAATCGCCGTCCAACACGCCGTCGCCGTCCAACACGCCGTCGCCGTCCAACACGCCTCGCCCTCCAATACGCCGTCGCCATCCAGCACGCCGTCGCCTTCGTCCACGAATTCGAATACGCCGTCGCCGTCTAACACGCCATCGCCCTCCAACACGCCGTCGCCGTCGAACACGCCTTTTTTCGTCCAACACGCCGTCGCCTTCGAACACGCCATCGCCGTCCAACACGCCGTCGCCTTCGTCCACAAATTCACCCACGCCGTCGCCCTCCAACACGGCATCGCCGTCCAACACGCCGTCACCATCGAACACGCCGTCGCCGTCCCAGACGCCGTCGCCTTCGTCCACGAATTCGCCCACGCCATCGCCGTCCAACACGCCGTCGCCCTCCAACACGCCGTCACCTCTAACACGCCATCGCCGTCCAACACGCCGTCGCCGTCCACCACGCCCTCACCGTCGAACACGCCGTCGCCATCCCAGACGCCGTCGCCGTCGTCCACAAATTCGCCCACGCCGTCGCCGTCCAACACGCCGTCGCCGTCCAACACGCCGTCGCCATCGAACACGCCGTCGCCCTCCCAGACGTCGTCGCCTTCGTCCACGAATTCGCCCACGCCGTCGCCTTCCAGCACGCCGTCGCCTTCCAACACGCCGTCGCCCTCCAACACGCCGTCGCCGTCTAACACGCCGTCGCCCTCTAACTCAGCTACGCCTCGCCCTCCAACACGCCGTCGCCATCGAACACGCCGTCGCCGTCCAACACGCCGTCGCCATCGAACACGCCGTCGCCCTCTAACTCGGCTACGCCGTCGCCGTCCAACACGCCGTCGCCGTCCAACACGCCGTCGCCGTCCAACACGCCGTCGCCTCCAACACGCCGTCACCGTCCAATACGCCCTCTCCGTCGTCTACCCCCTCGTCGTCGCCGTCACCGTCCACCACGCCCACGCCGTCGCCCACACCATCGCCGTCCAACACGCCATCGCCTTCCAACACGCCCACGCCGTCCCCGTCGAACACGCCCACGCCGTCGCCCTCGCTGTCGTCCACGCCCAGCGCGTCGCCGTCGCCGGTGGTCGGCATTGCCCGATGGACCTATGCGGAGGGCGCGGCTGTCAACGCCGCCCCCATACCCCTCCCGCTCGCCGCCACGGTGGGCTCGGGCAACATGAACTCCAACTGGGCCGACCCGACCAAGATCATCTACACCGGGCGCGCCAGTGACTTTGCGTGCGAGTTCAGCGGTCGGGCCAGCAACGGGCGCTACCTGTCCTTCACCTTTGACTCGAGGGGCTTCCAGCGTCTCGTGCTCAGCCTCGAATTCAGGGCGAGGACCAACGGCTTCACCACGTTCGACGTGCAGACCTCGACAGACGGCACCAACTTCGCCTCCCGCTTCACCTACACCGCGGCTACGCCGAACTCCTACGAAGGGGTCACCGTCGATCTCAGGGGCCGCAGCGAGCTCGACAACGTGGCCAACGCGCAGGTGCGGCTGGTCTTCGACGGCGCCACCACCAGCACCGGCCAGTCGCGGATCGACAACGTCGTGTTCGGCGGCGAGCCCCTCCCGTCGCCGTCGCCCACGTCGTCGCCCTCCTCGTCGGTCTCGCCGTCCAGCACGCCGTCGCCGTCCAACTCTCCGTCGCCATCGAACACGCCGTCGCCGTCCAACACCGCGTCGCCGTCTAACTCGCCCATGCCGTCGCCGTCCAACACCGCGTCGCCGTCCAACACGCCATCACCGTCCAGCACGCCGTCGCCCTCCTCAACACAGTCGCCGAGCAGTACGCCGTCGCCCACGCAGTCGCCATCCAACTCGCCATCGCCCTCGAATACGCCGTCGCCGTCCAACACGCCATCACCGTCCAATACGCCGTCACCATCAAACACGCCGTCGCCCACACAGACGCCGTCGCCTTCGTCCACTAATTCGCCCACGCCATCGCCTTCCAACACGCCGTCGCCGTCCAACACGCCGTCGCCCTCCAGCACGCCGTCGCCATCGAACACGCCGTCGCCATCCAATACGCCCTCGCCATCGAACACGCCGTCGCCGTCCAATACGCCGTCGCCGTCTAACACGCCGTCGCCATCGAACACGCCGTCGCCGTCCAACACGCCATCGCCGTCCACCACGCCGTCGCCATCGCCTTCCAACACACCGTCGCCGTCGAACACGCCCACGCCGTCGCCGTCCAACACGCCGTCGCCGTCCAACACGCCGTCGCCGTCCAACTCGCCGTCGCCTTCCAACACGCCCTCGCCTTCATCCACGAATTCGCCCACGCCATCGCCCTCCAACACGCCCTCGCCGTCCAGCACGCCGTCACCATCGAACACGCCGTCACCATCCAACACGCCGTCACCATCGAACACGCCATCGCCGTCCCAGACGCCGTCGCCTTCGTCCACAAATTCACCCACGCCGTCGCCGTCCAACACGCCGTCACCATCGAACACGCCGTCGCCGTCCAACACGCCGTCGCCGTCCAACACGCCGTCGCCGTCCAACACGCCGTCGCCTTCGTCCACGCATTCGCCCACGTCATCGCCGTCCAACACGCCGTCGCCGTCCAACACGCCGTCACCATCGAACACGCCGTCACCGTCCAACACGCCGTCGCCTTCGTCCACGAATTCGCCCACGCCATCGCCGTCCAACACGCCGTCACCGTCCAACACGCCGTCGCCGTCCAACACGCCATCGCCGTCCAACACGCCCACGCCATCGCCATCGAACACGCCGTCGCCGTCCAACACACCATCACCTTCGTCCACGAATTCGCCCACGGCGTCGCCCTCCAACACGCCCTCGCCATCGAACACGCCCTCGCCCTCCAGCACGCAGTCGCCTTCGAACACGCCGTCGCCGTCTAACACGCCGTCGCCTTCGTCCACGAGTTCGCCCACGCCGTCGTCGTCCAACACTCCCACGCCCTCGCCCTCGGCTTCCCATTCGCCCTCCAGCTCGCCCTCGCCCTCGGCCCCGAACACGCCCTCGCCCACGCCCTCGCCCTCGCCCGCCGCTCCCGTCACGCACTCGGCCTTCTGGAGCAGCAGCATGGCGCGCAACGTGGCGCCCTTCAACCAGTTCACCCTGACCGACGCGATGGCTATGACCGTGTCCGTTGCGGCGAGTGACTTCGCCCGCACGGTCAACATCGAGATCGGACCGCTCAGCGTGCTCCTCGCGCAGTACAACACGACCGTCACCACCACGTCGGGCACCGTCACCCTCGCCTCCACCACCGCCGACAACTGGGTCACCGTCGCCGTCGACCCGCTCCCGGCCAACACGCGCGTCAACATCACCGTGTTCGTCACCACCCCCTCGTCCGCGAGCGGCTCCGACCTGGCCACCTACCTGTGCGGCACGATGGTCGACGTCTACTACCCGCACGTCAGCGTCTCGTCGCTGACCAGCAGCGGCACCTACAGCCTCGACCGCGCCCGCGTGGCCTCGGGCAACTTCGTCAACTACTACGCGGCCTGCTCCGGCCGCACGGATCGGACGAGCACGGAAAAGAGCGCCGCGCTGCTCAGCCAGTCCGCCGTGGTCAACTCGGCCCGCGCAGCCAGCTCCTTGCTCGAAGCCGCCGACCTCCGCAGCGCGGCGGTGTCCTCGCCCGCCGACATGCTCACCGCCATCGCCTTCACCGGCGCCTACGAGCACAGCCTCGGCAACACGTGGCCGGCCGACACCGCCGCCACGACCGCGCTCAAGAACTTCATCGTCGCATCCGAGTTCTACGACGTGGCGACCTACCCGTGCCCCGTCATCCAGTCGTTCTGGGTCTACCGCTCGGCCGGCGCGGTGGACCGCGAGACCTTTGAGTTGGCGGCGTCGGCCGCGCTGGTGGCCGAGAACACGGCCTTCAACATGTGGGTCGGCGGACTGGTCGGCACGGCCAACACCAACATGATCAGTAGTATCGTGGGCTACCACTTTGGCATGGCCATCATGCTGGCCAACGATTGCTCAACATAGGCCGCCTGACGGGCTCACCTGTGTGTGATCCTCCCCCACTTGATGTTTTATCCTCATTTTTTTCATGCCTTGACGGCTTCTCTCTTCTAGAATGCACTTCCCCCTGCACACCTGCATGTTGTTTTTTTGGTTTTCTTTGTTTGGTTGCTGCCTCGCGTACTCAGGAGGTGACGTGGCGGCATCTGGTTGGTCTGATGATGATGGGATATTCCGGCGATTCCACCGCCCACTGCGCACCAAAATTTCCTCCGAACGACAACCTGCAAAGCTGCGGCCAGTCGTCTTGCGAGACCACCAGCAAGCCACGTCAGCTCTCCCTCTCTTCTTGTGTTGCTTCGAACGTGCCGCGAACCGCACTACACTCCCATCTTTTTTTTTAACCACTACAACTACCGACACAACAGCTACCTCAACACAACACAAGAAGAAGGAAGAAGATGTCGGCCGGAGTGAAGGTCATGGCGGTGCTGGTGATGGTGGTGGCCGTGCTGCTGGGGTCGCTCGTGCTCCACGCGCAGAAGCTCACCGACGAGCAGCGACGACAGCACGAGGCCAAGCCCATCTGGGAGCGCGTGCGGGACAGCGTGACTGCGGTGGGCCGCGACATTGGCAACTCCATCCGCGAGGGCATCGAGGCCCGCAAGCAGGCCCGCGTAGAGACCACCACCACCACGGCCAAGGTGGGCAAGGTGCCGACGACCAAGGAGATGAAGGCCGACCTGAAGGGCACCGTCGCCGCCGGCCAGGAGAAGGCCCGCGAGGTCATCGAGAAGGCCGACGAGGTCCGCTGCGCCACCTGCGAGAAGGTCGACCAGGCCCGCCAGGCCGGTACGCTCCCCAAACACGAAACGCAACGAAACGAAACAAAACGAAACGAATAGCGAAAACGAAACACCAATGGCTGACGAGGCTCTCTGCGCTTGTGCAGTCAAGGAGGGCGTGAAGGAGGGCGCCAAGGAAATCAAGGAGGCGGCGGCTGCTGCCGGCGAGACGGTGAAGGAGGGCGTCAAGGAGGGTGCGCAGGCCGCCCGCGACAAGGCCTCGACGGTGGCGGCCAAGGCCGAGCACAAGGTCGAGCAGGTGCGCGAGGCCGCGGCCCAGGTGGCCGGCAAGGTCGAGGACTCCGTCAAGGCCGGCGTTGAGAAGGCGCGTGACGTGACCGCTGACGTGGCGCACAAGGCTGCCGAGACCGCCCACCAGGCCCGCGACGCCGCCGTCAAGGCCGCCGTCAACGCTGGCGAGGCCGTCAAGGAGAAGGCCCACGAGGCCCGCGACGCCGCCTCCAAGGTCAAGGCCGACGTCGAGGAAAAGGCCCGCGAGGCCCGCGACGCAACTGTCAACGCCGGCGAGAAGGCGGCCGCCAAGGCCCGCGAGGTCAAGGCCGACGTCGAGGAAAAGGCCCGTGAGGTCAAGGCCGCCGCCGAGGAAAAGGCCCGAGAGGCCCGCGACGCGGCGGTCAACGCCGGCGAGAAGGCGGCCGACAAGGCGCGCGAGGTCAAGGCTGGCGTCGAGGAAAAGGCCCACGAGGTCAAGGCCGCGACGGTCAACGCCGGCGAGAAGGCCAAGGTCAACGCCAAGGAAAAGGCCCGCGAGGTCAAGGCCGCGACGGTCAACGCCGGCGAGAAGGTGGCCGACAAGGCGCGCGAGGTCAAGGCCGAGGCCAAGGCCGGCGCTCGCGAGGCCCAGGCCAAGGTCGAGAACGCGGCCGATCAGGTCAAGGCCGGCGTGCAGGAGAAGGCCCAGCAGGCGCGCGCTGCCGTGAAGAACGCCGAGGCCGACGCTCGCGGTAAGCAGCCCAACTAAGCCGCCGCCGCCTCCAGCTTGCATCGCACGCGGTGGGGAGTAAAAGCGAACCAACAATCAATCATCAATTCAATAAAATGCATTATAACTAATCTGTTCGTGTGTATGTGTCGTGGTGTGTGTCGCGTGTGTGTGTCGTGGTGTGTGTGGCGTGGGGGGGGGGCAGCGGTTGGTCGTGCGGCCGAGGAGCTGATGGGTGAGGAGGCCCGGCCACTGCGGGACAAGGTGGCCAAGCTGAAGGCCGAGGTGGAGGCCATGGGCGCCGAGGAGGAACGGGCGCGGGTGGAGGTGGTCGGCGAACCCCACGATGAGGCCGAGGCCGAGGAGGTGGTGGTGGGCGAGGCCAAGGCCGGGGGCGTGCGCGGGGCCTGGGAGCAGGCCAAGCAGAAGATGCAGCAGGTGGGCAAGAACGTGAAGAACGCAGTGGCGGGCGCCAGGGATAAGGCCGTCGAGGCCGGACACGAGGTCAGCGAGGAGCTCCAGCACGACGTCCACGTCGTCCTCCACGGTAGGCGCCAGCTCCGCATACTCAGATTCCAATTTCTGATGAAGGCGTCGGCGGTGGTGTGCGTGACAACAGAGGCGCGTGAGGCGTACAATCAGGCGAAGGTGCGTGCGATGCAGGCCATGAACAAGGCCACGCAGCTGCTCAAGAGGGCTGGTGAGGGCCTCTCCAGCCCCGTGAGGGAGAGCGCCGTGGTGAGCATGCGCGAGGCCCTCCACTACGCCGAGGAGGCCGAGCGCCACGCCAAGCAGCGCCTTGACCACCTGCGCGCCATGAGCCGCGACCAGTACGACCGCGCCAAGGTGCCTCCCCACACCTCCTGGCCAGTTCCTCCGTTGGTGGATTGATGATGCTAATTACATGCAGCCGGCTGTTGGAGCGCTGAGCTACGAGCGTGCATTGAAGGAGGCCGACGATGCCTACGTCTTCATCGTCCGGATGAAGAACTCCATCACTCGTATGCGCATTCACCCAACATGTGCACCCCACGCCCCCGTTGTTGGCTGACCACGTCGCGTCTCTCCCTTTTCTTCTTGTTTATGGACACGAACAGAGCAAATCGCGAAGAAAGGAGCCGGCCACGAGGAGGCCGCCTGGACCTGGGGCGAGACTGCCAAGGACGACCTCCTCCGTCCCGCCGCCGACCAGCCCCACGTCATCGCCGCCTAAAACAATCACAAGACCAATCAATCAATAAATAAACAAGAAAAAGAAGCGCGTGAAGAAAGTGGAGAAGATGATCATTGTTGGTGGGGGCAAGAAGACACCCTTCCTCTATACACCGGCACTGATTGAAGCGAGGGAGAAGCACACAAGGCGAAAGGTATTCCTCTCCTTTCCTCTTTTTAATCGCGCTCAGCAATCTCGGTGAGGTGGCGGTCGACCTCGTCGTCGGAGAGCCTCCTGAACCGAGGGCTGTCGGTCGTGACGACGCCCACCTCGATATCCGATGCCTTGAAATCCTCGCCCAGCACCGTCTGCAGCGCGTTGATCGCCATCTGTGTGCGTGTGCGTGTGCGTGTGCGTGTGCGTGTGCGTGTGCGTGTGCGTGTGCGTGTGCGTGTGCGTGCGTGTCGCGGACGAAGTGGAGTGAGTGCAGATTGAGGAATTACCTTGATCGTCTTGTCAGCGTCGAGCTTGGGGTCGGTCTTGAACTTCTTCTCGAGGAAGTTGCGGGCCTCCTGCTCCTTGTGGCCGGCACCGGTGGCCTTGAACCCGGCGTACGATCCGGCCGGGTCGCACTTGTACAGTTGAGGACCCTCCTCCTCGTCGATGCTGATCAGGATCATCGCTGCACGCGCACCACACGATCCACCATGAGCCCACGTAGAGCCAGGCCAGGCCAAAGGCCGCTCACGCTACACGCCACTCACGCTACACCTGGGCGTCGCGAGGGAAAAGACGAGTAGCGACTGCTCGGGTGGAAGGAGAAGGCGTACAGACACCGAGCGGGCGCATGTAGGCGTGCTGGGTGTAGATCTGAGCAATATCGGCCATCCTCTTGGCCAGGTAGGACACTGGGATGTCATAGCCGAACTTGTGGGCGAAATCAGCAGCCTCCTTTCTGGCACGCTGCACCTGCGATCGAGCGTCGGCTGCACATGCCGCATCCATCCAGGTGAGCGATGTGGCTCAAAACACGTGCGCCACAGCATTCGATTAGAGGGAAGAGGGGGGCGTACCGATCATGCCAGTCATGACGCAGCCAATGGTAGGGGTGATGTTGAACAGGTGTGTCACAGAGGTGGGGTCCACGAGCTTCTCCTGTGGTGGCAATGGCAAAGATGAGATCGAGAGAATTTTGCACCATCTTGGGAGGGTGAGACGCACGGGCACTTTCTTCTGTGTAATCACGCAGCAGCTGTCTGCGCCCCTGATGCCCAGCGATGTGAGGTTCTCAGTCTTGATGGCCTTGAAGGCATACTCTGTTGAAGAACAGTGAGATGCGATTCCAGTGCCCAAATTTGATCAGATGGGGATGTGTAGATCTGCACAATGGCCGTGAGGGGCGGCACGAACCGACTTGGTACAGACGCCCCTCAGGCGAAAAGATGGTGATGTGACGATCGTAGCCAGCGGATCTGCTCATTGTGCCTTTCCTTTCGTTCTTGTACTCTCTTTCGATTTGATCTCTTCCCGCGTGTTGTTTGACTTCGCCGCTCCACCGCCAGCCACAGCTTCGCTGGGCTTGCTTCTCCTGAAGAAACCAAGAGGAAAAACCATTTCTTTCCTATTTACACGTATGCACGCGTCAGCTTGTCGGTATTTGCCCAACATATCTCGAAATAACTGAACACAGCGCAGACCGAAGACCAAGCATGGCGCATAACGAAGTGGACCTGCTGGCCCTCCTCGATAACGACCTCGATACGGCCGCATTCGTTTCCGCCACGCAGACCCCCTCCCCGCTGTCCGAACTGTGCAGCCGCACCATCTTCGACCAGGCCGCCGCCGTCTTTGTCTCCGTGGTGGCTGACGGCGACGACGATGGCGCAGGCCTACTTCTCCCCGAGGAGCTGGCCGACGAGGTGATGGCCACCCTGTCGGCCCGGCGGCTGTGAACCAACGAGCTCCTCGCCTTCGCGCTCCGGCGGCTGTGCCGGGGCGTGGTCGAGCTGTCGGGCCAGCCCTACCGGCTGACGCGGCTCGGCGCCATGCTCGGCTGGCCGCACGGGCCGACCAACCTGCGCCGCGTCAGCCTCCACCGCATGAGCCTGGCCTTCCAGTTCGAGCTGCGCGGGCAGCCGCTACTCGAGGAGCTCGAGCTCGTGGACACGGCCGTCACCCGGCTCGTGCTGGCCGACTGCCCGCGCCTCCGCCGGCTCCAGGTCCAGTCGCGCGGCCTCGAGTCCCTCTGCATCGACGACCGCTGTACGGCCATCGAGGCCTTCGACGTGACCTCCCTACGACCCGTGCGGGCATAACATAACATTCTTCTTTAGTGTGAACTAAACTGAATGCGCTGCTGACGTCAGCGTCGCTTTGCCACACAGGTGGACGAAGCGGTGGCGCGGGTGGTGGCCGGCTGTCCCAACCTGCGCGTGCTCAGGAGCTACGTGCAGCGGCCCGACCACTTGCGACACTTGCGCGGGCAGGAGAGGCCGCTCGAGGTGGTGCGTGTGGAGCTGGAGGGCCGCGAGTCGCAGCTCGAGGAGCTGGCGCTGCACCGAAGCGAGATCGGTGCCCTCCTCCTGACCGGCGGCTGCCCCCGCCTGACGCAGCTCGAACTGCGCGACTGCGGCCGACTGCGCGATCCACGTCACCGCCGCCAGCGCCCTCACTCACATCGAAATGTCCAACATCAACAACGACACAGACGACGTTGAAGGCGACGAAGACGAACATGATGACGGTCGCGATGATCATCAACACCACCTCCAGCGCAAGCCGTCCGTGACCGTCGAGAACGCGTCAAATCTGATCGAACTCGAAGTGCGCGACGTCAACGCCCACTACGCCGAGTCGCGTTGGCGCGTTTGCCTGGCGCCCAGACGATCTGCATGGTCCACCGCCGGCCCGGCGCCATCGAGCCGCGGGCGAGCCGAATCGCGCAGCTGCTCCAGCGCGCCGGGGCCGCCGAGCTCCGGTCGCTCACCGTCGAACTCACCGGCCCGGTCGACGGCTTCGTGCTGGACCAATCGAGGGCGCTGCCAGCCCTCAAGCTTCTGTCGCTCGCCGGCCGGCCGCTGCGCAACGTGACGCTGGCCAACCTGTGGGGCCTGACCTGCGTGCGGCTGGTGGACCACGACCGCTGGTCGGCGACGGGTGACGTCAGCAGCGATGACGTCATCAGCGATGGGCGAGTGTCGATCGAGTCGGCGCACCTGTACGCCCTCAAGCTGGACTCCGTGCGAGTGCGCGAGCTGCGCCTGGCGTGCCCCCGGCTCCACTCGCTCGAGCTCTGGGGCACCCGCCTCCCTCCGCCGGCCGAGCTCGAGCGCTGGCGCGCGGACCTGCCGCGCCTGGCCGTGGTCCAGTTCGCGGGCATGTCCGACGTCGACGCCAGCCAGGCCTTCCCGCAGGCCTCGTTCGTCCGGCGTGCCAACAGACCACCGCAGTGGGGCCGTACCGTTAGTGTCCTGCAGCACCTCGCTGGCGGATTCGCCCAAGTGCAGCACTTCACCGGCTAAAGGCGCCAAGTTATGATCAATGCATGTTTAAGGATTGTGGGTTATGGCCCAAGAGTGCGCAGGTGCGTGTTCCTCCAGCTGCAACCGTGCTCGAATCTGTTTAGAGAGGGGGGGGGGCGAAAGCGGGAGGGTGGGTGGTTTTCTATGCGGCCAGGGAGAGAGCCAATGGAAAGGAAGGAGAGCTTTGGGCGGAAAGAGGGACAGAGCAGAATAGAGGCTGACAAGTCACATCCACAGCAGCAGCACCGCCTGTGGAGTGTTGGCAAGCTGTGAAGTCTGCAAAACACTGCAACAACCAGCACCACCACAGGCAGCTGATCATTCGAGAATGCAATTGAGCGCATCGGAAAGCGGAAGCAAACGGTCGAAAGGTGGAGGAGGGCTGCAGCTGGCCAGCATGGTGGACAACCGGACGTGTGCCGACGTCGAGTTTCTGGTGGGCAAAGAGGCCACGCCTGTCTACGCCTCCAAGGTGATCCTCATCGCGCGCTCTCCCGTGTTCGAGGCGCTCCTCAACGGCAGCTTCCGCGAAGGCCTGCCCCCACCTCCTCGGTGTCCTGCTCAACGTCGGCCTCCCCTTCTCTTCCCCCGGTCTTCTGGCACAGCGTGTCGGTGCCAGACCTGGAGCCGCGCACCATGCGCCACCTGCTCCACTGGTGCTACACCAACACCCTACACCCCGAGCTGGTCCATGAAGACGGGGACCGCGATGATGACGACGACGACGACGACGACGATGACGAGGCTCCATCCCAGCACGAGCGCGACCTGGTGCAGCTCTACGCTGCGGCTGATCGCTATCTGCTCAAGGACTGCAGGACAGTAGCGGCCGAGGAGCTGAGCAAGGTGTTCGAGAACGACAGCTCGAGGGTGCTCGCGACCTTCGACCTGGCGCTGGGCATCGCGCCCGAGTTGGCGAGAAGCGTCTGCCTGAAGGTCATCAGGGACGATGCCTCCAGCCAGTTGGGCGGTCCCGAGATCGTCCAGCTTCAGGTCGAGCAGCAGTGGCTCCATTTGTCGCTGGCTGCTGCGGAAGAGCTTCTGGAGGCAGACCTCGAGGAGATCGAGGAGGTTGACTTGTTTCGCGCCATCGAGAGGCGCTACAAGCACCTTCGACAGTTTCCCGACGACGAGGAGCAGACAGGCCCCCAAGTGGCGAGCGAATCGGCGGTCGAGAAGGTGGCCAGCCTGGTCTGGCTCCTCGAAACGCACCTGATGACCACCGAAGAGATCAAGGAGGTGGTCGAGCCCAGCGGCCTCTTCTCGACGAAGGCTCTGATGAAGGCCTACCGGCGGGCAGCTAGCAGCCACCGCTTCGTCGTCCCCGACCTTCACTCGACCCCGACCGTCGAGTTCGACGATCGAGTCGCGCAGGGCAAGGTCACCTGGCGCATCTCGGTGTTTCCGGGCGACACCCCAGCAACGTACAAGATCCGCTTCATCATCGCGCCGAGGAAGAACATCGACATATCGGGCAAGGTCTCGTGCAAGGGCATCTCCCTGACTGTCTTCGTCAACCGAAGTTGCATCAAGAAAGTGACCATGCGTGGGAGTTGCGCCGTTCCTGGCCGCGTGGCCACGACCATCCACTCGAGGCTCTTTGCACGCCTGACGATCTTGGTTCGCGTGCCGGCGACCGCTCTGAGGGAAATCGGAGAGTAAAACTGGGTTCTAAGTTACGATTAATGCATGTTGAGGGTTAGATGAGTGCGTAGGTGCGTGTTCCTCCCGCTGCAACCGCGCTCGTTGGCACAAGAGAGGTCAGCAACCGCGGCAGCGCCACAACCGAAAGGCCTCCTGCAGCGACCCCGCACTGGCCGTCCCTGTCGCAGCCGAAGGCCCACAGCCGCCCGTCGGTCGTGAGCGCCACGCTGTGCGCCGAGCCGGCCGCAACGGCCCGCACCCGCGCCCTCGCTCCGGCCAGCGCGCCCCTGTCGCCCGTGACCTCGTAGGCCGCGTCGTCTCGTCTCGGCTCACCGCGCCTCGCCTGGCCCCGGCCGTTGGTGGAGCCCAGGCCGAACACTCTCCCGTCGCCCGTCAGCAACAGCGCATGGCGATCGCCCGCCGCCACGGCCGACACCATCACCACCGTTTCATTGTCGTTGTAAGCAGCGCAGAGATCTTTGTCGTCGTTGGCGGCGGCGGCGGTGGGCTCGAGCGCGACGCGCCGGTGCATGAGCGGCGTGCGCACGCGTGTGCCGAGCAGGTTGCCCAGCAGGTGGACCTGTCCCGTTGTGGTGAGGATCACGCAGAAGTAGGCGCCCGACGCGACGGCCGCCACGCGCGTCGCGGCGTCGGGGTGCGGCCGGGTGGAGGGCACCGGCGCGAAGACGGGCATGCCGCGGCCCTCCAGCCCGCCGAATCCCATCAGCATGCCGGTGTCGGACAGCACCAGGCTGTGCCGTCGCCCCACCGACACACTCGTCGCCACGAAGCCACTTCAGTGTCAGAGGTGTGTGTCGTTGGTCGTGAGTCGTGTGTCGTGTCGTTGGTCGTTGGTAGTGTGTTGTGGTCAATTGTATGGATGCAGGTTGGAGGTAATTCAGGAGAGAGAAGGCCACCTGGCGACGAGCTGGGTGATGAGCGTGGGCACTTGCCGCGGCTGGCGGTCACCGTGGCCAAGACAGCCGTAGAGCCCCTCGCCAAACGAATACACATGTCCTTCCTGCATACCCACACACGACACGATACGCACACGGCACACGGCACACGGCACACGACACACGGCACACGACACATGTATGTGAATGGAATGTGACGAAGATGGCTCGCGATGCAAGAGGGAGCGCCGACCTCGGTCAGGAGTAGGCTGTGCTGGTGCCCGGCGGCGACTTGCTTGACCCGCCGCGCCTCGCCGTCGGCCGGCAGGCTCGCTAGCAAGACCGGACGCCGCACCCAGCGCGCGTCGCGCCCCCGCTTCGCCCGGCCCTTCTCGGCGCCGCCAAGTCGGCAGTGGTCGCCCGAACCGCACGCAAACACGCGGCCGTCGCCCGACAGCACGAGCGTGTGCGCCTTGGCCGCCGAAACGGCCGCTACCGACGTCGGTGCCGCCGGTGAGGCGTCGGCCGTGCAGGGCGGCAAGCGGACCAGTTTCGGGCGGGTTGCCGTGCAGCGCTGGATGCGGCCGCAGCCGAGCTGGCCCCGGCGGCCACGGCCCCAGACCAGGGCCGTGCCGGCGAATGAGGCCGCCCACACGCGCCGGTCCTCGACCATCTCCCGCATCTTCCTTTTTATGTTATTTGTTTTAATAATTATTAAATAGGAAAAAATGAACAATAAACAAATTGAAAAAAATGGGAAGCGGGGGGGCACCGAGAAGTGAGGGCCACGAGGAGGAGATTGTTGGGGGGGAGGCGTGCAGCGACGAGGATCATGCTCCACAGCTCATTGGGCAGAGCGTCCCACAGGTCTGCCATCGTTTTTAACGAAAACGAAAAACGAAAGCGAAAAAACAAGACGTCTTGTTGGCCAGAGGGGTAAACTGCTCTTCAGATGCTGATGAGGCTTCGAAAGGTTTCAAAGGCCAGGAAGGTGGCCGCATTGACGGGGAACGCGCGCACAAGACACTGGAAAAACACGACACAACACACACACACACAACACACAACACACACGAGATGTACATAAAAGGAGTGTGAGCAGCTGCTTGCAGGCGTTGAAAGAGGGCCGTCCGTACGGCGGAGAAGCCTCGCCAGAAGCCGCGGTAGCCCTCGGTGGCGTGGATCTGCCGCACGCAATCCAGCACGCCGCGGTATCGCCGCTGCGACGGATCCGGATGATCCGTTTGAATGCGCGACTTGATCTGTGTGCGGTGTGTGCGCGCGCGAGCGCAGAGAGAGGGTGTTATCAAACCAGTTGCCACAGGTGGGCGCGTAATGGGGTGGGGCTCCGTACGAGGTCCATGGGGTAGCAGGAGAGCCAGAAGACGACGCCGGCCATGCCGCCAGCGGCGATCACGCTGCCGGCAGACAAGTCTCGGCTCTCGCTTTCTCTGCACAGCCGCGAGAACGTGCGTTAGGGGGGGTTGTTTATTTTACTATTATTTATATATAAAAATAGAAATAAATAAACAAACAAATAAGGCGAGTACCGAGCAAAGAAGCGTCGCATCCATTCATAGGCTGTGAAATAAACTGCCGTTCCTGGCACGTTCCTGGGCGCCCAGTCGACGCACGACACACACACGGATGAGTGTGAGTTATACCGCGCGCGAACGTGAGTCTAGTGGGCTTGCCTGCAGAGCGTGGCGCCCAGTCCCTGGAAGATTCCACGCATTCCACGCTCGGACACGATCTTCTTGGCGCAATCCCACGACGACTGGTAGACCACTGATAAGTGATACCAGCCGTAGCTGAGCTTGTTAGAAGAAGAAGAAGAGGAAGAAAAGAGGGGAGAAAAAGAGACGACGGACCTCCCCGCGATGGAAGGTCGCAGGCGGGCGTGGTGGCGAGGTGGTGCGGGTGTTGGGCCTGCAGCCGGCACTTGATGAGATCCACGGGACCCTCCACGAACGAGCACAGGCTCCCAGTAAGGAAGCCCGCCATCATCAGCCTGGTGGTGCAAGCAGCGCGTGAGATGATGCCACGCAATGATCAGAGACCAGTCTGATGACACGACTCCGTACCGGACGACGGTGGGCTTGTTCTCCACGTCGAACAATGCCTTGGCCTGATCGTGCGTGTGCGTGCGCGTGCGCGTGTGCGTGTGCGTGCGCGTGTGCGTGTGCGTGTGCGTGTGCGGTGGTACGTGTGTGTGTGTTAACGATAAGGTGGTGAGCTCCTCAATGACAGATCAGGTAAGTCGCACGCACCTGCCCATAGGAGAGGAACAGAGTGGCCGAATAGAAGGCGCAGCCGGTGATGGGCGATGCAGCTCCCTTGTACAGCCCTCGCACCTGCCGCCCGCAGGTGTAGCGCATGCCACCACCACGGCCGCATCATCGCCACCACGCGTACACAAGAGATGAGCCTCGTGAAGTGGTATGCAGCGAGCGCCAGCAGGAATGGACCAAGGCGGGCAGCAGCAATACCCCCTCCTTGGCGAGCGTCTTCCAGAAGCAGTCCAGGAGGCCGTTGAACGACCGCTCGCCGCCCTGCGTCTGCAATCGCACTGCACCCACACTGCGCGGGTGAGGACCTTGACCGAATACAGCAATAGGATCTGAAATGGGAACCTTTGATGGTGTCGAGGGGGTGGCCGACAACCACCTGCGCGAAGCCTCGCACAGAACCCGCTGCAGCGAGAACGAATAAATCAACAAAATGAGAGTAAATAAAAATCGACGGAGACGATTTGCCAATCTCGGACCTAAGTGCACAACACCAACGACGAAGTACCGGCTATGTCCTTGAGGGCCTCGGTGCTGCGTTCGCGCCGCGAAGACATCAGTTACAAACGGGGCTTCCACTGCGACGAGTAAAGTTGCTCAATAAGTGTGGAGAAGAACAAAAAGTTTGGTCGACGACGGCAGGATTTGAACCTGCGCGGGGAGACCCCAGTAGATTTCTAGTCTACCGCCTTAACCACTCGGCCACGTCGTCTTCTCTGTTTTATTGAGGCTTCGAGCAATGCGAGGTGTTCATGATGTCTGTACCGTGTGGTGCCGTAGGCAGCAAGAGAGAGCGGAACGGGGCAACGTTGCTAGCAAGAATGGATGCTGCGCTGTATAACTTGTCTGTGGCAAGCAAGTGGAGGAGAGCTGGACCCAGCAGCGGGTTACACTTCGAGGAGCTCCACGTCGAACACAAGAGTAGCGCTGGGCGGGATACTAGTAATGGATGACGCGAGTGAGTGCGGTGTTTGCGTGCGGGCCGTGTTGGAGGAGAGGCGTACACTGGCTCAATGCCGCTCTCTCCGTAGGCCCACTCGGGCGAGATGACAAACAGCGACCGCTCGCCTACGCTCATCGTCAACACTCCCTCGTCCCAGCCTGTGGGAGGTTGTGTGTTAGGTGGACTGAAGGTGGACCGCACAGAGGTTGGAGCACGGTACCCTTGATGACGTTCTTCTTGCCGATCACGAACACGAAAGGCCTGCCCTTCTCGCGCGAGCTATCGAATTGCTTGTCGTTCAACAACTGCCACCAGAAGAGGGGAGAGTCGGTGAGCGCAGGGCTGGAGGACCAGGAAATGAAGATCTCTTGCTTGCCTCGGGAGAAGAGAGGGGATGCCGTCGACGTACAGTGCCCGTGTAGTGGACCTTGACCGTGTTGCCGCGCTTAGGGAACCGCTCGTTGTTGCCCTCCTTCAGAACCTTCTTCGCAAAGCCCTGCGTGATGATCGGGGTGAGGAGAAGATCTTGGCGCTACTCTCCGGATTATTTGAGCTTGGCACGTTTCGCCTCTTCCCCATCTTCCTCCACTTCCACCCATCTCCACTTCCACTTCCACTCCCCATTGTCCAATCTTCAAAATCTCTTGTACACAATTCACAATCCGAGTTGAATTAACCTCCAACCGTTGTAGTTCTCCAAGGCGAGTGGTGGCGTACATTCCGATGCGCCTCAGGGATGAGCTTGCAAATGGCCTTGTGGGTTTTCCAGTGCTGCTTTTGATGCTCGGCATCGCAGTACCACACGGCCTGGCAGGCCGCGCACCTCTTCAGCTCCTTCTCCCTGCTGCTCACCTGGCAGACTGCGCAAGTCTGTTGCGCCTGTTGCTGCTGCAGCAAATGCTCCATCCTTTTGTCCGAACGATTGACTGATTGACTGATTGTGCCGAGACCACAAAAGAAAATAAATAAATAAATAATAAAAGTCTATTCACACTGGCTGGCCCCTTGATTCAGTCCTGGTCCATGTCCATGTTGCGGTAGGAGTTGATCATGTAGCCGCAGATGAAGAGCACGATGCCGAGCGAGAGCACTGAGCAGCCGATCAGGACCGTCTGGCTTCGCTTGCGCTCCTTGCGCAGCACCTCCTCGCGCTCAAACACGAAGTCGACCACGGTGCGCTTGTCCTCCTCCACGCCATTGTTGACCGAGGCAGCTGCGCTCATTCGCACGTCGTCGACCGCGTCCACTTCGTCAGTGCCGTAGTGGTCCTCGTCGACCACGCCTGCTACAAGTCATGAGGTGCGGTAGTCACGATTTGAGTGGTAGAAGAGAGCACGAACCCGACTTGCCGGTGACGTCACGGAGCTCAAACTCAGACTTGGCGGGGCGAGGCTTGACTTGGCCGCTCAGGGACCACTCGCCATAGCTGATAATGACGGTGCCGAGCACCACGAGAATCGCAAAAGCCCACCTGCAGATGCAACACGACACACGACACACACCTTGCATGTCAGGTCACGCAACCACAGGGAGCAATGAGAGTAGGGCCATGGGTCCACGAGGCGAACCAGACGATGGTGTCGATCTGCATGATGTGCTTGCCGAGCTCCTTGAATCCGAAGCCCATGGTGGGCACAGCCGCAAGCATCAGGAATCGGCCGAGCCACCTGTGCGGCGGGTGGAAGCGACCGGGACCCTGGGCGATGACGTGGCCATTGTTTGGTGTTTATTTATCTTCCATAATAAATAAAGTGTGTGACGTACCCGCAGACGGAGGAAATCGCGATGGGCCTCGACGCCGATGATGGGCTGGGCGATGGCGCACAGCAGCAGCAGCACTCCCATGACCTGGTGCAGTCCGCCCAAGTGCTCTCCTGAAGCATCAGACATGCGCGGCGGTACGTAAGTCGAGTGAATTGGAGAACGGGTAGCGCGCTAGAGCGAGCGTGCGCGATGAATGTGAGCTCCGTGTGCGGCGGTTTTGTTGTGTTTTGTTTGGCGTACCGGGAAATCTGTTCCACGAGAGGTGAACGATGATGAGCAGGCCGGAGCCGAGCGCGATAAAGAAGCCCACGGTCTGGAACGTTGCGTGCCACTCGAACCATCGCGGCGCGAACACTGCAACCATCATTGCAATGTAGCGTTGTTAGGTTGCGCGTTGGGCAGGAACCGTGCGTGTATGTGGTCATGTCGTGTGTGTGTCGTGTGTGTGTCGTGTCGTGTCGTGTGGACAAAGTGGTGCGTACGGTCGTGCGGCGGCTTCTTGTAGTAGCGCCCAATCACCGAGCCAATGTTGAGGAAGAATCCCCACGCCAGGATCATGCCCAGCTGGTACCCAGAGATAAAACCAGTAAATAAAAAATAGGGATATAAACGTACAAATAAAATTATAACTGTTGTTTAATTTCTAAACCACAATAAAATAAATAAAAAGGCAGCAACATTAGTTGGGATGAGAGATGAGGGTACCCCGTGAAGAAGGACGACCACGTCCTTCGTAATCCAGGGTCCCTCGCCTTCTTCGTGCTCATCTCCGCCATGTCGCACCACCATCATGTGAGGCTCCCCTTCGGAAAAGCTTGTGTCCATTCTGCACAACGCGATGCACAGGTAGAAAAAAATCGCTGCGATTAGCAAGATGGGATCGGATTATCACTGTTGATTGAGAGAGGAGGCACAAGGACTGGGACGGCCTCACCTTCTTGGCTGGGCTTTCGCTGCTTACACCTAAGGTGAAGGCCTTCTGTTGATTTTGCTTTGTTCGGTTATTTTATTTTATAATTAAAATTTATTTTGCTGGGTCCGCGAATTCTCCTTCGTTGCGCCACTTTATCTGTGGCCGTCGGGCGATTGGCACCGGCCACTTCTTGGCAAAGCCCTGAACTCGCTCGAGCGGGCACAAGGCCATATCAGAAGTGAATGATGAGGCGCTTCCACTCTTCGACGACCTTGTCCAGGCCGGCGTGAGAGAGCGGCGCGGGCTGCTGCTGCACGATGGCCGTGTGTTGGCCGTGGTGGTGCCACCGCTCCGTGGCCCCTTCAACAAACTGGGCCACCGCCTCGCGGTACTCCTCCGGGTGCATTCGGAAGTGGGACACGTGTGGGCTGTCCTCCCAGCATTTCTGCATCGGCCCAGCGCTCGGTCAGACAGCGCTCGCTCGGGTTGATTAAATTAACGAACGAGCGAAGGCTGGGTGTACCCCGGTGGCCGGAATGCCGAGATCGTTGGTGGCCCGGATGGCGAGCTCGATGTCGGTGTAGGGGATCAGCTCGTCCCCCTTGCTGTACAGGAACAGCTGCGGGCACTTGGGCTGCGCGGGTGAGTGTTGCAATACAACGTCGAGTGAGTGAGTGAGTGAGTGGGCACCAGTAGATCAACCGCAGTTGCTGCAACCCTCCAACGTTAGAGTGCCTACCTGAAAGCGGACGTAGGATTCGAGGAGGGAGCTGACGTTGTTTCGCAGGAAGGGAGGGGCGAGTGCGACCGAGAAGAGCGCTCTGATGATGGGCGAGACGAGCCAGTGATCGTAGGCAGGTCGGCCGTCGTTGGTGATGCCCATTGCGCCCAGCAGAGCACCGCCAAAGCCTGCGCGTGTCACCGAGAGCGATCAGTTCAGTCAGTCAGTTTCCCTCGGCTTACTTCAGGACACAACCCGCAAGGGTGCGATTGTACCCTTGGTGAAGATCTCGACCGAGAGGTGCGACGGCGTGGAGTCGAACACACAACCGAGTGTGGAATGCAGAACACGCTCGTACTGACCCGAGCAAAGCCACGTGCGGTGAGTGTATTTGGGGTGAGTGTGTTGTGTGTTGTGTGTTGTGTGTTGTGTGTGTTGTGTATGTTGTGTATGTTGTGTATGTTGTGTATGTTGTGTATGTTGTGTATGTTGTGTCGTGCGGTCACATGATCAGGGCAATGAGTAGCTACCTGGCTGGATCGAGCGACTTGCTGGAGCACGTTGGCGTAGAAGTAGAGCCCGTTGTTGCTGAATACGTGGAAGAGGATCGGTCGCTTTTCCTGCTTACCGTCCTTCGTCTGTTCGCTCAGATCAATCGCGTAGTCCAGCAGCTGAGCCGCGTGCTTCCTTCCAAACTGGGGGAAGAGTCTGACACATCGCACATGACACACGCAACGCAACACGCAACACGCAACACGCCGTGAGCATTTGGTGCGTGTCTCCCGCATCGAGTGGCGTCATCGAGCACGTACATGGAGGTGGCCGGAGAGATAAAGGAGAGCGTGTCGTAGCCCTGACTGCTGTACCAGCTCGAGTACTTGCCCAGATGCCGCTCGTTGGCACCCAGCCACCCGAGCGTCAGCACCAGCGGCCGCGGCTTCTGTCCCACCTTCTCTGCACCGCCATACGGTTGTGGATGTATTTCGATTATTATTTCTTATTTATTATTCATTCATTTATTTGTTGTTGAAAAGGAGGTTTATATTATTTTGTATTATTTTATTTTATTTTATTTATTTATTGTCAGGAGGTTTTCCCGGACTTACCAGGCTGGGCAGGAAGGAAGGAGAAGCCATCGCGCTGCCACGCTGGGCTGGTCCAGGAGGAAGCACAGCGCAGGAAACCCGCTGCGGTTGTTCGCGAGGCAACGTGCAGAGTCAGTGCCCGCGCCTTGCTCCTCATTGTCCGCGAATAAAATTGTTTTTACTTTTATTTTTATTTTATGCCGGATTAGTCTCCGAAAAAGACGAGCGTTCTTTTTCTTGTTTGCTCTCAGATCCCTTGCACATCAAATGGTATCTACTTCAGGCAGTTCAGTCCAGGCTGGCCCAAACTTCAAAGATCTGCATTAACCCTCTTCAACCGTCCCAGTCATACAGATCTCGCTCTCCTTCACCCCGCCGATCTCGCTACTCGCCTGAGCGCGACCGCGGGTATGATCGTGGAGGCTACGATCGTGGCTACGACAGGGGCTATGACCGCTCGCCACCGAGGAGAGGGTATTGTCGCCCCCCCCCCAAGATTTCCATCCATTCCATTCTGTATAATTTTGACTGTTTGAATTGTTGCACAGACCGGTGAATGTGAGCGAGAGGGAGCTGCGCGATTCGACTACGCTGTTCGTTGGCAATCTGCCTTACAATTTCCGTGAGAGAGACGTTGCGGACTACTTTGGCAAATGCGGCCGCCTGAGGGGCGTCACCATCGGCATGAACAGGAGGACGGGGCAGAGCAAGGGCTACGCCTTTGTGGAGTACGAAAGCAGAAGGGATGCCGAGGATGCCTACGACAGGTACATATTGCTCACCTGGCACTACAAAAAATCTTCCCTCAGAGATGGCTCATAATCGTGCAACTCTGCAGGTTCAACGGCTACAGCATGGAGGGTCGCCGCCTTCGCCTCGATTGGGACGTGGGTCTGGGTAAGAAGCAGTCCTTCTTTGGCTACCCGCCTCGCAGCCGCTCGCCGCCCAGGAGGAGCCGCTCCCCTCCGCGAAGCAGGAGGAGCAGGAGCCGCTCTCCCAGGCGCTCGCCGCCCAGGTCGCCTCGTCGCTCGCCCTCGCCCGATAGAGGTACTACTCTCGTTTGCTCGCAAAACGTTCAGCGCTTTGCCTTCACCACCGGCCGACGAAACTGATTGGTGCTGCTCTCAGCCCGTCGCTCGCCTTCTCCTGCGAGGAGGTCCCCGGCGCGTTCGCCCGCGCGCTCTCCGGCACGCTCGCCTGCTCGCTCGCCTGGTAGGACCCTTGTCTGTGCTCTGTGCTCTGTGCTGTAATTGTCTCGAGTCGGCTGTTGATTGTCTGCCGTTTTATCAGCGAGACGCAGCCCCGCGCACCGGTCCCCTTCTCCTCGCCGCTCTCCGAGCCCCGGAGGTACGTTCTTCGCAGTGTTCGCTGGCGCTCAGATCGAGCTTGGTCCTGATGTTGTGTGTTTCTTGCCACCGCGTGCAGAGAACAAGCGCTCCAGGAGTCCTTCACGTACCCCTTCGCCTGGCGCCGACAAGAGGCGCCGGCTCGATGACGAGGTCTAAAAAGTGGCATCGCTTCGAGAGGAGTCCTCACCCCGCCGCCGGTGGAATAAAGTAGATGTTGATGTGGGAAGAAGCGTTGAGGAAGCGGAGGCCAACAGACCGCCCAACTGGTTTGCTACTCTCTCTTCCCTTTTCTCTTCTTTCTCGCTCGCGCTCTTTTCGCTTCCTTTCTCTGCTTGTGTGTTCACCGTGGTGTTTACCCCGCCCTATTCCCCCATTCCACCTCGCGCAATAAGGGCGCACAGCGCGGATCGACCTCATCGTGTTGGAAGGGGGAGTGAAGAGGAAGATGGCATCGCCGCCAAAGAGGAACGACCGTCGGCTCGTCCGTTGGAGTGAGGGATCGCGATGAAGACCATGGCGCTAGAGGAATTTTGTCGCTGCCTCTCTGACTGGCTGGCCAGGACTTCTAGGTAGCAACGCGCATTACACATCTAACCACAACAGCATAAGCTGACGAGACAACTCCCAGGTACGTCCTCCCTCTTCGTGGTATCATGAAGTAATAAAAACCCATACCAGCCACGTTGTCCTTCTTTTTCTCTTTTTTTTATTCTTTTACACGGCCGCACAAAAATTTGCCAAACGAAGGAAAACTCAAGAACACGCCAAACATTTTCAGTTTGGGCGCGAAGACAAAACGTTCGGAAAAGGCGGGAAAAAGGCGGGATAAAAGCTTCTAGAAGATTTGCGCAAACCCCGTCTCTCTTGATCTCTTTACTCGCCAGCGGACACGCTTTCTCCTTCACCACAACACATAGCATCTATAGCATCAGCATGCAGGGTCAGGTTCCTACTTTCAAGCTCATCCTTGTCGGCGATGGTGGCGTGGGTAAGACCACCTTCGTGAAGCGCCATCTTACTGGTGAGTTCGAGAAGAAGTATGTCGGTACGTGCATCATCCTTCAACCACTCTTGCATCATCACTTTAGTACTGCACGGTTCTTTGTAGATAGCCCTATATCCTAAACTCCTCGTGTCTACAGCCACGCTTGGCGTTGAGGTCCACCCTCTCTCCTTCCACACCAACTTCGGCCCCATCTGCTTCAACGTGTGGGATACCGCCGGCCAGGAGAAGTTCGGAGGTCTTCGCGATGGTTACTAGTACGTGTACTCCCATGCCCTTCAAATCAAATCTCAGCAAATTCCGCTCCGAATCTTACGCGCATCCATCTCAGCATCCAGGGCCAGTGCGCCATCATCATGTTCGACGTTACGTCGCGCATCACCTACAAGAACGTCCCCAACTGGCACAGGGATCTTGTGCGAGTCTGCGAGAACATCCCCATCGTTCTTGTCGGAAACAAGGTCGACGTCAAGGACAGGAAGGTCAAGGCTAAGGCCATCACTTTCCACCGCAAGAAGAACCTGCAGTACTACGACATCTCGGCCAAGTCGAACTACAACTTCGAGAAGCCTTTCCTCTTCCTCGCCCGCAAGCTCACCAAGTGCGTCAGCCTTTCTCGCTTTGCCTTAATTTGGTCAATCTCCCATGATTAGAATCTCATCGCGTTCCTTTTCATCTTGCAGCAAGGCCGATCTTGCCCTCGTGGAGTCGCCCGCCCTTGCGCCCCCTGAGGTTGCCCTCGACATGAACCAGATCAAGCAGTACGAGCAGGAGCTGTCTCTGGCTGCCCAGACCCCTCTCCCCGATGAGGATGAGGACCTGTAAGGTGATTTAAGTATCACCTTTGCCGCACCCCACTCGATTTCTTCTATAAATATCATTTCCAAGGCATCATCCTCATCATCATTCGCTTTCCGTCTTGCCTTCCAATCAGAGAGCTCAATCTCGTGGTCAACTTCTCCTGATTCCTCTACCAAAAATCGAAAGAGAAAAGCCAAAAAAAGAAAAAGAATGCAGCTGCGCCACAGGTGGGCATGAACAGAAGGGCTGGGCCTCTGAGTGACTGATTCATTTTATAGTGTGCTTGGGCGAAGGAGAGGAAGAGGAGCGATCAGCCGACGAAGGCGGTGTCGACCTTGGTGGCGACGAGGGTGGCGGACTCAGAGCCCGCGGAGAAGCCCGTGCCGGGGCTCTTGAGGTGGATCACGTCCTTGTCTCGCACTCGCTTCCCGGTGATGGGGTCCTTCATCTCCGGCACCACGAACTTCTCGTAGCACCCGTGGCACATCACCTTCCCGCTCGTCCGCAGCGCCGTCAGCTTCACCCTACATCCATACCGCCACACACGAATCAATATCGGCGAAGGTCCCGCGTGTGCTGGCGTACATTAAGGTGGCGCATGTGTGTGCGGCGTGTGCGGTGCGTACCGGTTGGAGAGGATGGTGAAGCAGACGGGGCACATCCATCGACCGATCTTGTCGGCCTCGCGCACGTTGACGTTCTGTACGGGCGTGAATTCGATCGGGAGGAGGTCCTTGAGGCGCACCGGGTCGTTGCTCATCGGGTCGTGCGTCTTGGACGACGGCTTGGGCAGCAGGCTCTCCTCCGCCGACGGCGCCTTGCCCGGCACCCAGTAGGCGCGCAGGTTCTTGGCGTGCTCCCGCACCCTCGCCTTCAGCTCCTCCTCCTCTGTCCGATCCGTCTGTCGCT
Organism: Acanthamoeba castellanii str. Neff; assembly: GCF_000313135.1. NCBI lineage: Eukaryota > Discosea > Longamoebia > Acanthamoebidae > Acanthamoeba > Acanthamoeba castellanii. Next base: position 452,797 of record NW_004457268.1, on the reverse strand, counting down.
TCCGCTCTAGAGAAGATGTCGAGTGTGAGCATGTCGTGTCGTGTCGTGCGGTGGTGTGTGCGTGACGTACCCTTTTCGGGGAGGGGCAGGGCGACGGCGTTTTCGCTTTTGATGAACTTTTCCACTTCGGCCAGCTTCGCATCGTCCTCCTTCTTCTGTGCGTCGTTCTGTTGAAGTAGCGTACGTTGGCGTTGAGACACACGCACACGCACCACCGCACACGCGCGCGCGCGCTGTGCAAAGAAGGGCTGGGAGACGAACGAGAAGGCGCTTCTGCTGTTCCTCCCAGAGCTGCTTCTTTCGCTCGATCTCCTTCTTCTGCTGGAGGAAGTTTTCATAGATGGCCTCCTTCGAATACACGTACCCAACGGGCCTGCAGCGTGAGGTTGAATCAATTACAAAAAGAAAGAGTAAAACAAAAATAAATCGTAAAATAAGGGAGCGGAAAGAGGACTGGATTAAGAGAGGGGGGGTACGTGACGACAGGCTGCACGGCGGTAGCGAGGGTGAGATTGCACCAGTCGAAGTTGGGGAGGGAATCACGCCCCACACGCTGCTTCTGGGTGCCATATTTCAACTTCTGCCGTTCAGCGTATGTGAAATACGAGCTCGCCGTATTGTTCTTCGCATGCCTCGACATCTTGGCCTGTGTTGAATCAAAAGAAAACTAGATTTAAAAAAAAACACTGTGCGGCAACGTCTGACAAAGAAAAGTTCAGGAAATGTTTTTCCACACAGCAAGAATCACAAAATCATTTGATTTAGGGGGACCGGGGTGGTCAACCTGGTTCACTCCAGGTTGACGGTCCTCCCTTTCTCGGTTCGAGTCCCGCCACCGGACGCCACGGTTCTCCCCACCTCCTTCGCGGGGGGTGGGGAGTTTTCTCCGTACAATTTCTAGTTTCTCGGACTCTGTCATGGAGTCTACCCCCCCTCCCTCATTGCACACACGAGGGAGGTTCTGCACAACACAAATTCGCCGGTCGAGCCCGTGGCAGGGGAGGGCTCTCGATTCGGACAAGCAACCAGGGGCTACAGAGCCGGTAGCCCTCCAACCACGAACGAGGAAGAACTGTCGACAGTCAAGGCGCAGACAGACACCCCCCGGCAGAGTTTCGGGGTCGAGCTCGTTCTCCGCAATCTCACTCCCGCAGCTCCTCCGACGTGGCTGGCATTCCTGGGGAACTGGCAGCAATTTGGGCCAGCCTAAACGTGCATCTCAAAAATGCACCCATGTAGCTGTGGGGTATGCCCAGCATATCTAGAACCGCAATGCGGACACCACACTGTGGACAATAAACAACAAACAACAAAATCATTTGATTTGGTGTAGTACACCTGTAGCCCTTATCATCTGCAGACCAAGAGGCGAGAAGAAAGGAATGCATGACCTGTCTCCCAGCTTGATGTTTGCAGTGGTGGCAGAGAACAACAGCACAGTGCTCCACTATAAATGGTGTTAGTGGCCTTGTGGTTTAGGTTAAATTTGTGTGAAATGTACCAGTCATGGCCAGTATTCAACTCAGCCACTTACTGCCAATAGCTGTTGTTATTGTCATGTAGCTGCTTTATGGTACTTTTCACAGCACTGGGCAATCAAGATGATCAGCTGTATCAGTCTGTAATTCTCAGATAGAAATTAACCAGGCATTGTGCTACAACACCACCAAAAGGACAGCAAGTAAATGGTGGTGGAGCACTGTCTCCTGACAACTTTTGTAGTGTGCATAGCAATGTTGCATTATGAGTTGTGGGTCACAGCCAGGGCTCATAGAAGATGGTCTTGTACTCCTTGTACAACCCATCTGTTGCTGCCATCACTGGAATTATGACCTGTGATTGTTGTGGTATGTGAGAAGTGAGTTTGAAAGAAAGGATGGGCCACAACTCAGACCGAACGAAGACAACAAAGACCGAAAAATGATGAACAGAGAGTGTTGGAGGAGGGGCACCACCTTGCGGAGGATCCAGGGGAAGGTGGCGTTGAAGAGGGCGAGCTCCTCGGGGATCTCGGCGGTCACGTCGCGGAACATGAGCAGGCCGTACTTGCCCGAGGGGAGCTTCTGGTGGTGGCTCTTGATCACCTGGCCCACCTCCTTCTGCGCCTTCTCCGACATGAACCGCTGCACGAACGGCACCACCTTCTCCTCTTCCTCGTTGATGTGCTCCCCGTACGTCTCCAACAGCTCCGCCACTGCTCGTCGTTGGTCGCATGTCGTGCGTTTGTGTCGTGTGTCGATTGTCAGCATTCACTGATCAATGGCGCAGTCGGCGGCGTGACAGCGTACCGGCGTCGGTGAATGCCTGAAGGCCCTCCTTGGTGCGGTCATCTCCTTCAAGCGGTTCCAGCTTCTCCTTCTTGATGCTATGCAGCTTGGCCTCTGCACACAACACACACGACATGCACACCACACGTGACACGCACCACACAGAGATTAGATTCGAAGAGCACAGAAGATGGATGGTGCGGAGGGAGCGCTGATCGTCGCACCAAGGTCCTTGTGGTCGGAGAGGAGGTGGTCAATGAGGGCCTGGCCCTCGTCGTCCTGGATCACCTTCTTGAGGGCGGGGAAGAACAGCTCCTCCTCGATCTCGGCGTGCTGGTCCAGGTTCTCCACGATGAACCGCCACCCGCGCTCCAGCCTCTTCACATCTCCCACCTGGTAATTAGAATATAATTTAGTCACATTCATTGTTATTTCGTTTTCCAATTTGACTAAAAAGGGAAAATGTAGGCATAGAACGCGTGTTAAATTGTCTAAAAATGGATAAAACAAGAAATGGACGTACGCGCGGGCGGAGAGTTCCGTCGGTGTCTTCGCAGCGGTCGAGCGCGCGGGCGCACAGCTCGAGGAAGAGCCGCCGCTCGCGCCGCTGCCAGTGGTGCGACCACTGCCACTGCGGCATCTCGTACCGGTACTCACCTCCCCTGGGCTGCTCCTCGCCCCCCTTCTTGCCCTCTTCCTCCGCTTCCTCTTTCTCCTCTTCCTCCTCCGCCTTTTTCCTTTTCCTCCTTTTCCTTCTCCTTCTCCACTTCCTCTCTCTCCTCGGCCTCCAAATGCAGTTGCTCCTCCTTTTGCTCCTCCTGGGGCTGCTCCTCCTGGTGGTGCTCTTGCGTGTCGGCCATGGCTGCTGCTGCTGGCGGTGCTGCTGGTGGGTCTGTTGGGCGAATGACCTACACCTGGGCATTAGTTGAGTTAATTTGTCCGCAAATAAAGGTGTTTGGTGTTTGTGGTTTGGCGCCCGCGCGTCGCACAGTCTGGGTTGGTGTTGTTTTGTTCTTTTGTTGGGTTCTTTAATAGTTAAACATAACATACAATGAGAACAAAACAACAAGAAGTCTAGTGTAGTGTAGTGTGTACAGGGAGCCCAAAAAGAATAATAAATAAGGAGGAAAGCACAAATAAATAAGTTAAGTATGTCAGGGCCGCGAGCAGATCAGAGGAGGTCGGAGGTGGGGGCGGCGTGGTCCCAGTCCACGAACTGCTTGTCGACGCTGGCCGGCGCCGCGGCGGAGGCGGGCGACGACTTGCGGGGCCGCGAGGGGGCCTCGTCGGAGAGGGGCATCCGCGTGAACTCGGACGAGAAGTAGGCCGTGTCGGTCTCCGTGGTGAGGTTGATCTTGAGCGGCGACTTGGCCTTCTTCACCGCCAGGTCGGCCCAGTCGATGTGCTTCAGGAACGGATGCAGCTTCACCTCCCGCGCACCTGAAACACCAACGCCACCATTAACGTCAGGCCACGACTACGACGACGACGACGACGACGATGATGGGAAATGATGACGATGATGGCAAAGATGCTGATGAAGAAGAAGAGGGCGGTGTGTACCGGTGAGGCCACAGCCGAGGCGCTGGCGTGCATCCCGGTTGAGCAGCTTGGTGATGAAGTCGATGGTCTTGCCGTCGATCCCGTCGGGGAAGCTGAGCTGCTTGTGCATGATCCACTGCATCGTCTGGTGCATATTCTGGAATGTGGTGTGGTGGTGTGGTGTGGTGTGGAATGCCAGCAGCACGGTCGATCAGCGATCCGACATTCCGCAAGTTCCACTAATAGTGGAGAAGGAGATGGGATTGGGGTGGTGATGTTACCTTGGAGCGGAAGGGGTTTCGTCCGGTGACCATCTCATTGACGAGCACGCCCAGACTCCACCAGTCCACGGACTCGCCGTAGGCCTCCCCGCGCAAAATCTCGGGCGCCAGGTACGATGGCGTCCCGCACAACGTCTGCACACACACACACACACACGAGAGAGAGAGAGAGAGAAGATGAGGACCCACACCGTCATTGCGTGTCGTGCGTTTTGCGACGATTGATGGTACCTTTGTTTTGTCTTCGCCAATCTCCTTGCTGATGCCAAAATCGGTGAGGCACACGTGGCCGTCCTTGTCGAAGAGCACGTTCTCGGGCTTTTGAGGTCGATCGGGGGGGAGGGGGGAGGGGTATTCGAGGGTTAGCGGTCCGGTCTCTTTTCTTCCTCCGCACCACCTCCCACGTGCGCTGCTCGCTTTTGGCGGTGGTACCTTGAGGTCTCGGTAGACGATGCCGTACGAGTGCAGGTACTCCAGCGCCAACACCACCTCCGCCGCAAAGAACGCGCCCTCCTTCTCCGAAAATCTGATCATCATCACCACCACCATCACATATACACCACCCACGCGGTTGGTCAGCCAACAGCCGGCCGCCAAAAAAAAAAAGAGAAAAAGAGAAAGTGCAAAAAATGACGGGGTGGAGGGTGTACCGGCCCCTCTGCCGGAGGTGGAAGAAGAGGTCGCCGCCGCCGATGTAGTCCATCACGAGATAGAGCTTCTCCGGCGTCTGGAACGAGTAGTGGAGGTGCACCAGGAACGGGTGACCGTTGCACAGGATGTTCTTCTCCGCCTTCAGGTTGCGCACCGCCTGTGGTGTTGTGTGTCGTGTGTGTGTGTTGTGTGGTGTGTGTCAACAAAAAGTGGCCAAGGCTCGAGCGCAGGCCAAGAGAGGACAGGCGTACGCGTTCGGATCCGGCGACGTCCTTCTTGTTGAGGGCCTTCATGGCGTATATGGCGCCGGTCTTCTTGCGGCGCACCATGAGCACCTTGCCAAAGGCGCCCACGCCGAGCACCTTGAGCAGCTCAAAGTCCTCCAGGCACGGTTCGCTCTCGTCATCGCCGCCACCGCCGGCGCTTCGCGTACTCAGGCCCTCGCCCGACGTCGACAGCGTGAGCGACGACGACGACATCGAAGACGCCGACGATGAGAACAGGGACAACGAGGGAGACGATGATGAAGACGACGACGACGAGGGTCCCGGCCCGAAGGCGTAGAAGAGGAAGTGGTCCTTGAAGGGCTTGCCCGGTTCGACCACCGAGTCGAGATAGCCCTCGTTAAGAAGGCGGTTGCCGATGTGGACCGCCTCCTTACGCGAGCGGAGGGGCAGGTGGGACATGAGCCAGTCGACCAGCTCGGAGCCGACCAGGCACGCCGGGTAGGTCTTGAAGTGCCACTTGCGGTCGAGCACGGGCAGGCCCGAGTCGGGCTGGCGCAGGAGGGCCACCAGCTCCTCGGTGCTGCGCACGGCGAGGGCCTCCTCGACGGTGCTGCCCGTGCCCAGGAACGCGTAGAACAGGAACCCGTCCTCGAACTGCCGCGTGTCGTCCACCACGTGGCGGAAGTACTGCAGCCGCATGATCTCCTGCCCCACTGACAGCGCGTCCGACCGGTCTGCACCCAGCCGTAGTTTTTTTTTATATTTTTTCGCGTGTACCAGTCAGCAACACATTCTTTACGCAACAATAATATATATATTTTTACAATAAAACAAACAAATAACAAATCAAAGAGTACGGATGCAAACAAATAGAATGATTAAATGAATAAATATTAGTCTCTTTTAATATACAAATAATAATAAAAGACGAGACGGTACCGTCGAGCTTGAGCTTGAGCATGAGCCAGTCGACGGCCTCGGAGCCGACGAAGCACTTGCGGTAGGTGCGGAGGCGCCACTTGCGGTCGCGCACGGGCACGCCGGTGGCCGGGTGGCACATGTCGGCCACCAGCTCCTCGACGTCCACCGTCACCTTGCCGCCGGCACTGGGGAGGGTCAGGCTGTGCGCCGCACGCGTCGCCTTCTTCTTCTCGAACAGTGTTGACGTGCGCCGCACGATGTGTGCCGGCGGCTGCTTGGCTCCTCCTCCATTTGCAAGCCCTGATGCCTCGGATTCGTCTCCGAGCGCCTCATCTGATTCACCATCACTATCGCCCTGGCGGAGTTCGACCGACGTGGAGCTGCGGCCGCCGTGGTCGGGGGCGTGCAGGATCTGGGTGGCGTGCCGAGTAGCGAGGGTGGCCTGGGCCGAGGGGCGGAGCTCCTGGTGCGACCAGCGCAGGGAGGCGCGCGATGCTGGCGATGATGACAAGTAGAGCGAATCGCGCCCCCCGACATCGACGATGCTGCTGCTGCCCCACGATGAGGGCGGGGTTGTGGATGACGATGATGAGGAGCCCGAAGTAGGGGGCGATGTGGAGGCCGTGTGTCCATGTCCGTGGTGAGGCGGAAAGGCGTTGGGCGTGGGTGCCGAAGCCGCCATCCCGCCCCAGGACGGGCCATCCTCAGCGGCACGGCTTGTGGAGGGCCGCCGGTGTATGTTGATCGGTTCCATAGTCGCTCTATGGAGAAATGTGCGTCGAAATGCGATGAATTGAGGTTGTGGAAATTAAGAGAGAATCTGATGGAAGGGTATACCCCTGATTATCGGATCAGGGCCGCGTTGCCGGTGGCGATGTCGAGTGAAGGCAAGCAGAGCCAGCCACACAGAGACAACAATTCAAACTATCGGATAAGAGAATAAAGAAAAAGAGATCAACACCCAACGCCCGTCCGCACAAAAGAGGCAGGAACAGCAAGCAACTTTTCTTGTTCTCACTTGAGCACAGCACAAGGCCAACACCCTTTCACCACTCACACTTCTTCTTGCCTTGGTGTAGGGCACCCACACTACTACTTGCAAGCTCTTCCTTTCCTCACAAAGGGTGTGCAGTGGTCTGCGATGCCTATTTGGCAAATAGGCCGTTGGCCTTGATTTGGGAAGCATACCTGGTATGGCCACCGTATGTGTCCTGTTTTGGCAGGTCTTGGAGCTCACTCGTGCCGACACTGACGTTGAACCGGCAGCTGCTCGACAAGGCTGGAGGCCGGCCATGGAAGCAGCAGACGAGGTCTTGATGGTCGATGAGGTGGAAGAGAGGAAGAGGCGGGACGTGGCCCGCGAACTGCTCGACACCGAGCGCACCTACGTCGCCAACATCACAGTACTCGTCCAGGCATGTTGGCCCCACCCCGACGTCACTTTCTCTGAGCTGCCCCCGTAACGGGGCACGGCCGCACGTCTGACCACTGACCCTATTGTCTCTATGTGATTGGCGGTGGTTGGCATGAGCACAGACCTATCTGCAGCCGCTGCGGGTGCAAGGACTGGTGGCCGAGGAGCAGCTGGGCCACATGTTCGGCAACATCGAACGGCTGTGGGCCATCAGCTCCGAGCTGCTCGCCGCACTCGAGGACCGCCTGCACTGGTGGGGTCCACACCAGCAGCTCGGCGATGTCTTCCTTCGTCTGGTGCGTGCTCCTCATTTCCCTGTGCTGGGTTTCGGTCGCGCGTGCGTGTGTGAGACTTCGCGAGAGAACTGAACACAGAGAGTGCGCCCACGATTCTCTTTTCTGATGATGTTGGTGGCGTGGAATGCGCAGGTGCCGTCGTTGCAGGTCTACGACGAGTACTACCACAACTACGACCGGGCCGTGGAGACGGTCGACACGCTGGAGCGCCAGGACGCCGGCTTCAAGCAGTTCCTACTCGACCAAGTGCAGGTCGGCGGCTTCGGCTGCGAGGCACTCACCCTGGGTACGTCATCGACGCAAAACGATTGGCTTGTTTCAGTTTTCACCCGGCAGCCAACCAACGACCTGGCCGCGATATCACATATCTTACATCTCAAGTCTTTGTGCGTGTGTTGTGTTGTGTGCGTGCGTGTGTGCGTGTGTGCGTGTGTGCGTGCGAGTTGTGTGTGGTGTGTTGTGTGTGTGTCGACAGGCTCGAGGCTGATTCTGCCCATCCAGCGGCTGCCGCGGTACCTGATGCTGCTGGGGGCGCTGGCGGCCAAGACGCCCGCGGGCCATCCCGACCAGGGCCTGCTGCGGGAGGCCCTGGAGCAGCTCCAGGAGACCGCCACTCGGATCGACGACCAGCTCAAGCGCATGGAGAACCGCAACCGTATCTACCACATCCAGAGCCAGCTCTTCTCCTGCCCCGTACTCTTCCTCTCTACACCCACAACTGGCATGGTTAATGTGGCGCTGACGTCATCTTTTTGCGTTTGCGTTTGCGTTTGTGTGGAGCAGGTGCTGGCCACGCCGGACCGTGTGTTGCTGAGGGAGGGGGTGGTGCTCAAGCTGTCTTCGTCATTCGCGGTGAACTGCACCATCTTCCTCTTCTCCGATGTGCTGGTCTACGCCCATCGGTCCCTCAAGTCCTTCTCCCTCCTGCGCTACAAGGGCACCGTACGGCTCCTCCTCGGTCCGCTTTTCCCACTGCCACTCTCGCTCACGCACGCAAACGCACCACCGCACACGCACCACCGCACACGCACACGCACACGCACACGCACACGCACACGACCGGAATCCGCTCCGCTCGAGAGCAGATCAATCTGGCGGAATGCTTCGTGCGCAGCATTCCAGACTCGGATGGTACGCTAGCCAGCCAGCCACCTGTTGTGTTGTATTGATGTGCAACGCTGCCAGGCTAACGGGAGGGGACAGAGTTCAAGAACGCGTTCCAGGTGCTGGTGGCCTTTGAGAAGCCCCTCACCCTCTACACGAAGAAGGCCGAGGACAAGGTGGCCTGGATGGCCGCCATCCAGGACGCCATCGATGCCCTCCTCGCTGCCGAGCCCGACCTCGTCGGTACACCCCTCTACCAAGCCTCTACATGTCTTCAATATGTGGCCCACACTCGCGCGCCGCACCCGATTGGTCGTCCACACGTCGTGTGTCGCGACTCACGTTGAACATGTTGGGCCGAGTGCAGACCAGCGCAAGTCGTGGAAGCCCAGCAAGAAGTCGCAGGGCGTGTGGCGGCTGCTGCGCGATCGCAACCTCCTCAAGCGCTCCCCCGACACCTCTGACTCCGACCCCTCCCCGCTTCCCTCTCTCCCGACTTCCACATCTTCATCATCATCTTCTTCCTCTTCATCACCATCGTCTTCATCGTCATCATCATCCTACCCGTCGTTGGCCTTGTCGCCTCGTCGGTTCTACACTCAATCGTTCTCCCACTCGGCTCCGCTTCCGAGCGTCGAGGAGCTGACTCAGTCCGCCGAGGAGCCCACAGGCCGGTTGAGTCGGGTCAAGAGCGGTCGTCTGCGCCAACGCAAGTTGGACCAGGCCCAGGCCAGCCGCAGCACCCCCGCCGTCGCCAGCCGCCACCACCACCACCAGCCTCTGTCGGCGGACAGCAGCACCTCGCCGGAGCCGGCGGCGGCCAAGGAAGGCGGTCAAGCGAAGAAGGAGAAGCGGGAGAGGCAGCAGAAGGACAAGGAGACCAGGCGGAAGCACCTCCTCCACTCCCTCACCCTGCGCAGGTTTTCATCCGCTTCCCACAACCACCGCCACCACAACCGGGACGAACCACCATCATCGCTGTCGCCACGATCTTCGCCAACGTCGCCCACGGCCCTGAGCCCGTCACAAAGCCCGCGAGATCGACTGGCGCAGCTGCTGAGCCCGCGGCTGCCTCCGCTGACCCGGCAGAGCCCTTGCCCGACGTCGTCGGGCGCGCAGGTGGCGGAGATGGCCCGACGCTCCACGGCCGTTACCGGCCGGCCCCCGACGGCGCAGAAGATGCGATCGATATCGGGCGAGCTCCCCCGAAACAAGAGCGTGACCAAGAGCGGGGCGCGACCGCCACCCCGGCCTCGCTGCCGTTACTGAGAAACCACCCAACCGCCGTCACCGTCGACGACTCGGTAGTTTGGCGCTCGTCTGCGACTGACATCGACGAAAGCTGGATTCTCGAGCGCATGTACACCTCGGACTCAGGCGCGTTCGACCACCCGATCACGCCCTCGCCCACGTCGGCGCCGGTGTCGTCACCGTCGCCGTCGCCGCTCCTCAGGGCGTTGGGCTTGCCTCGAACGGCGGCGGCGTCGTCGTTGGCGGCGGCCAAGGCGGTCATCCGTGGCTGGGAGCCGCCCGAACACGAACGGCCCAAGCACCGGCACCGGCCACCGTCCGCCTCAGGGAGTCCCCACCGCCATCAACGCGGCCAGACCGACAGCAACCACCTTCCATGACCCCTGCGGCGGGCGCGGGTGTAGGGTGTACAGAAGAAGCAAACCAATTGAATTCAATCGAAGGGGCGCCACGGCGGTTGATTGGTTGGTGTTTTATTTTACTTCCTGGCGCCGTCGTGCGAGTGGGTGAGGTGGTGGTCGCCGCTGAGCTTGATCTTGAGCTTGGTGGGCACCCCGGCCCCCTGGGACTGCTGCTGGGCGGAGGAGAAAGTAGAGGCGGAGGATTGGGAGGATGAGAGGGAAGAAGAAGAAGAAGAAGAAGAGGAAGAGGAGGAGGAGGAGGCAGCCGTCGGGGTTGGTGGCGCGCCCTGGCTGGTGCCGCGGAACTCGGGCTGGAGCTGGCGCAGCAGCTCCCTGTCGCCCGCACTCGTGAATCCGTAGTCCATCGCCTTCTCCTCGCACTCCTCTGTGCGGCGTGGCACGGCGCGGCGGCAGGTGGTGCAACGTCAGGGCGAGAACGTGAACGCGAAATGACGCGGGACCGGAGGTGGGTACCGATGAAGAGGTTGAGGGTTTCGTGGAGGGTGGCGCTATCGGCCGAGGCCGTCCGGAAGGCCTCGGTGTTGACATGTACAATGCGCAGCAGCATCCGGAGGAATCCGGCCGAGTAGGGCGGCTCGATCATGCTCAACACCTGCCGCCATTCGGATCGGGTGAGTACTAGCGGCCCATAACCCTCTTCGGCCGAAGAGGTGTGTGTGTGTGTGTCGTGTGTGTTGGAAAAAGGCAGGGGGAGGGGGATTCAATCGCACCTGCGCGACAAAGTGTCGGAGGAGGCCCTGGTCTACGGTCTTGGGCCAGCCAAGGACGTACTCGAGCACCGGCATAATGTGCCCGCATCGCATCAGGTAGAGCATGTTCTCGAGCAGCTCCTTCCGCAGCTCCACCTGTTGGTTGGCGCGGTGACGAGGGGGAGGAGGCAAGCCATCATTGAGCCCACAATTCCCACAAACAGAAAATCATTATTACTATTACAACAACGAATATTATTACTATTACTACCGGAAGGAATTGGGGAGGGTAGGTGGCGTACGGCAGCGAGGGCGTCCAGATCGTAGTCGATCGTGAAGCATTCCTGCAGCACTTGCAACACGGACCCTCGCTGGAATGTGGGTAGTGGATTGGGGGGGGGGATGAGCGAGGTCAGGAGGTGTCCTGGGGTCGCTATCATGGCGAAGCGAAGCAGCGTGGGTACCTGGAACGGGTGCTTGTAGGCGATCTCCCGTAGCAGCTCCAGATAGAAGGGCGTTCGCACGGTCTTGATTGATGTCACATAATACGCCGGGTCTGAGAGCACACGCCCACCACCAGCAGCCACCACCAGCACCACCGATGAGTTGGCGAGATTACAGCGATGCGTGTGGAGATGGAGGAGCTGCGTGAGTGCGTGCGGGTACCGGTGAGGTTTGTTCGAATCCAGTGAATGATGCCCATGGCGACCACCGGGTAGGAGAGGTTGGTGCGAAGGTCGTGGGCGGCGGCCTGCAGCTCCGAGCCCAGGGTGTTGCCCTGGCAGATGGGCTGGACGGCCTTCAGGGCGCTCATCGTGGGCGTCAGCATCTCCTTGTCCAGCTTGCCCCCGAACTGGTGCGCGCACGAGACGACACGACCAACGACACGACACGTGAGTGCCGCCCCCTCAAAAGGGACTGGGAGGGGAGGCTCGTACGATTCGGTCGTCTCGCACGGAGGCGGCGTAGGCGAGGACAAAGAAGTATTTGAGGATGTAGTTGGGGCTGATGGAGCGCGCAGGGCTGAACATGTCCCGGATGAACAGCTCCAGGATGTTGGGATCCCGCAGGAACTCCACCGATGGCGGGTCGGGCTTAATGTACTCTTTGTGCAGCTGCACGTAACGAGAAACATAACATACAGAGGTACCGCCACACATTTGGTGAGCAAATCACACCATCAGCTGCCAAATGTTATTAAAGCACTGCGTCGACGCCGCACCTTGATGACGTCAGCAGGGTTTGTGGCGTTGGAGGAGAGCATGGCGAGGAGGGCTTCGGCGATGTTGGGGAATCGGTGCGAGTCGGAGAGCAGGTAGCTGAGTTTGCGCCCCACCTGGCCGTGCTCGATGGTGCTGTTGGTCAGCTCCTGCGCGAGCCTCTTGACGTGGTAGCCCGCTCTGTCGCGCACCAGGTGCGCCAACACAGCCTGGCCGTCGAAGACAGCAGAGTTTTGTTAAGAAGAAGAAGAAGAAGAAGAAAACCGAAAGCGTGAGTCATTGCGGTCGATAGGCTTGTTGTCGTACCTGAGTGTAGAGGTAGGTGTGCTGGCTGTGTCCGCACATCTTCTTGAAGTCGGGGAGGAGGGAGGGAAGAGAGGACTCGTCCTACGCGCGCAAGTGGGTGGGCGGGTGAGCCGACGAGGTTGGAGGGGGGGGGGCACAGTGGAGAGAGCTGGAGGAGGGAGTGTCGCACTCACCTTTTCGGCGAGCTGGAGGAGGGAGTGGCTGAGCACGCGGTTGAAGACCCCGAAGTTGGTGGAGGCCGTGGCGAGCGACGCGATTTCGGTCTGATGGCCGGCGTCGGATATCCGCTGGATGGCAAAGTTCAACATCAGACAGCTCGGATGCACTTCTGACAACTGTGTGAGGCACACGCCCACCACCAACACATAACAATGAAGCACTCATTAGTGCGCTGGAAGTGCAAGAGCGAAAGCGAAAGCGAAAGGGTGTCGCGTACGCGGTAGATGAGAGCACGCCATTCAGGGTGCTCGATCATTACGTCGAGCCAGTGTGGTGCCGACTGCATCTCGGCAAAGATTGAATCGGCTTGCGAGGGCGAAAACTTCTCCATGAGGATGTCCTTAAGCTTCTCTTTGACGATTTCGCTCACTTCATCAGCGCTGAGGCCCGATGCCACCAGCCACGATGACATAAGATTCACCATTTCTGCATAGCCTCGGTAGTTTTCTGCCAAGAGGTGAACCACCGTCTACATGCACACGCGCCATCGTCTGCCATCAGCGCCAGATTATCCATTCAAATGCCAGCGGCTGGCTCGTACCTGAGGTGTGCCGCCAGAGGCAAGGAACTTCTTGGTCTCGTGCAGCACGCCCACTTCCATGATCGAATCTTTCTGCTTGAAAGCAGCAACGCACTCTTCGAGCACGCGACCCAGTTCATCAATCTCATCCATCTAAGTGTTAATTGCACGAATGGGGGCGAATTGTCAGGGATGAACGAAAATGAGAGCCCTAATCGAGGCAGTTGCGGCTTCGCGTGGATGCCATCGTACAGAATTGGAATCTTCTGTGGGCTGTTGATGCGAGGCGCCTGAGGCCGTCTCCTCTTCCTCCATCGTGTCTGACGGGGGGTAGCCGCCCGCCTCCATCTTCGTTACTGAACGTTTTTGGCGCCAGAAGAAATGGCCTGTGAAAAATAGGCAGAAATGAAAACGTGTGCGAGCGAGTGTTCTTTGCACGCTCCGGCAGAGTACTTAGCCGTAGTAGGCCTCCTTCCACACCTCACCATAGTGCTCGAGCGACTTGACGATGTCGGCGAAGGCTTCGATGAGGCCCTTGGTCTGCATCGGCACGCCGTGCTTCTTGTAGAGGGCCTGGACCTTCTTGTTGGCCACCGCGTAGTTGTGGCGGGGCATGGTGGGGAAGAGGTGGTGCTCGATCTGGTAGTTGAGGTGGCCCGTGAACCAGTCGTTGAAGAGGCTGCCCTCGACGTTGCACGTGGCGAGACCCTGCAGGGTGGGCCAGTCCAGCTCGCGGTCGTTGTCGACGTGCATGGGGATGTGGTTCATCTGGGTCACCCATGTGAACCAGTGGCTCTCGACCGTGCGCACCAGCATGTAGAACCAGAACGCGCCCCAGCCGCCCATCAGCGGGCCGTAGAGCGTGAAGTGCTTCGCGAAGAACCTGCACACGCGGACGATGATGAGTATCACGCCAACGACTGCGACTACTCGAGTATGTGATGAACAAGACCCCGCCAGCCCTTGATGTAGGGCGCCCGAGAGGTGAAGCGGACGTACGTGGCGATCCAGAAGAGGTCCCACCAGTGCTTGTGCTGGAAGACGTATCGAATGTTGTCGTAGTGGAAGTAGACGGGCAGCAGGAGCGGGGGGAAAGCCCACCAGTAGAGGTGCTGCTTGTTGTAGGGCATCACTCCTGCACCATCGTCACAATCAACAACAACGAAACAATCAACAACAACAACAACAACAACAGAAAACAAAAGAAGTCGAGTGAGCTACGCGCGCAAGGCATGTGGTGGAGTGATGAGGTGGTGGGTGTTTGCATACCCTTCTTGGCCTTGGCCCACTTGCGCGTCAGGTGGTCGCCGAGAAGGAAGAGGTTGGGGAAGGTGATGTCGGGGTCCTTGCGCACCACGTTGGGCTTTGCGTGGTGCTCAAAGTGACGCCTGGGTGGACGAAGAAGAAGAAGAAGAAGAAGAAAGGAGATCAATCAGCACATGTGACACACCGGTGCCAGGAAGAAGTAGTGGCGGGGTACCAGTTCCACCAGGCTCGCGAGGCGCCCTTGATGTGGCAGATGACGATGTAGTGCATCCAATGGTTCCACTTCGACTTCCTGAACACGGACAAGTGCCCACAATCGTGCTGAAGAGAGTACGACCAGCGTCGCAGGTCAGCGATGAGCGCGTGCGAGAAATGGACAAATTAAGTAAAAAAAAAAGAGAGAAGTGATAGTAATGGATACGTAGTATTAAATAAATAAATACATAAATAAATAATTGTGTAGTGTAATACTGCGGTCGCAGGGGTTTGGGGGGCGCACCTGGAGCCAGCCGGCCTGTGCCTGGGCAGTGGCGAGGAGGCCGACGGCGAGGAGGTAGACGGGCCAACTGTTGCCCAGCAGCTTGATGCTGTAGTAGGCGGCAGCCTCGAGCAGGAAGATGTGGGCCAGCATCCCGAAGAAGAAGGACCAGCTGGCCTCGAACAGGCCCTGCTCCTCGAATTCTTTGCGCACCTGTCTGAATTCCTCCACGAATGCCGAGGGCGCCGGTCGGGCGCCATCAACAATCGATGCTGCGGTGGATGAGCCGGGTGCCACTTGACCGATGAGGAGGGGCTTGAGATACTTCATCACCAGGGCGGAATCGGGGTGAAGAGCCCGAAACGAGTCTGTGGCATCTTGACCCGCGTAGTGGTAGATAACCTTGCCGCCGGGATGGCGCCGGCCGAAGTTGGTGATGTCGTACACCTGGTCGTTAATCACCAGCCACGAGCTCTCGCGCGTGTTGTGCTTCTGCACTTCGGCCCACTCCAGCTGCTCGAGGCCAGTCGCGAGCCCCTCTCCGGGCAGGCGGAGAACGTTGGATGCAGATGCGGTAGCCATCTTCGCCGGCGTGTGTAGGGCACAAAAGAAAACGAACCAAGGTCCGGAGCAAACTGAACCCGTCGTAAAGACTTCGCAGAAGAGACCAAGCAATACAGCTAAATAAAGTGAAATTAATGCGCCTTAATTATTATCTTTTTTTAACCATTTCACTTTATTAGTACAAATAAAGGCAATGGCGACTAATTTGGAAGAGCGACACACGTCGCTTCAACTACAAAAAATATAGAACAAGGGCTTGCCCCGACACCACGGTTTGCGGGGTCTCTGCCTCGCTCTCTCGCTCTCGCTCGCTCTACTTCTTCTTGCCGTAGTGCTTCTGCTTCTCCTCGAGGTCGCGGGACATCCACCAGAGCGCGCCCTCGGTCGGGGCAAAGGTCTCGGAGGAGTTGGAGGCTCTGGCCGCCGAACTTGCGGACGGCAATGCGCACAGCGGCCTCGGCGGTGATGAGGGCCTTGTTGAGCTTCTCGGCCAGGGGGCTGGCGTCGAGCTGGGCGAGCTCGTTGGTGGCCTTGAGGCCCTTGACGCCGGGCAGCTTGGCCTCCTCGGTCAGGCGGTACCTCTCGGCCTCGTAGGCCTTGATGCTCTTGTTGACCTCCTCGAGGGCGAGACGCGCGCGGATCTCGGGGTGCTCGTCCTGGCAGGACATGGACCTCTTACAGAAGTCAGCCGGGTTGGCGACGCTGTTGTACTGGTAGAGGAGGTACTCGAGGAAGGACACACGGCCGTCGAAGTTGACGTCGACGCGGTCCCTGAGCTCCTGCTTGCGCTTGATGGCGGTGAGCATCTCGGGCTGCGACTTGCGGAAGGCGGGGCTGGCCCACTTGCTGTTCTTGGGGTCCTCGACGAACTTGCAGAGCTGCTCGTAGAAGTAGAGACCGATGTCGAAATCGAGATCGTGACCCTCCTCGTAGAGGTGGCGCAGCGAGATGCCCTTGCTGTGCATGTCGGCATACTTGATCAACTCCCACGACACGCTGAAGATGAAATCGGCCTGGTCCGCCGTCTCCCTCCAGTACGCGTTCAAGAAGGCCACGGCCTGCTGCGCGAAGGGCTTCTGGCACACATTGTTGAAGTAGGCAAGAGCCTCCGGGTCGAGCTTCTCGGTGAACGACATTCTTTTGATGAAGAAGAGGCTTGAAGATGGGGAACTACGAAGGGAAAGCTGTGGCCAACAGTTAGAATCGTGTCACCGCGCCAAGCGTTGCGCTCGGTTTGGGTAGGTCCACGGGTTCTTTGTCGACTCTTTTGTGTTCATTTTCCTTGACAATTATTGATAAAAAATAAACAGAGAAAAGAAATAAAGAACGATCTTGTAATTGTCTTTGTTGTTGTATAAATAGTGGAGGTGTCTATGTACATGATTGTGTGCATCCCGAATCGGCCACTAATTGTAGCTTAGGAGCGACTGCTCTGCGTGTGCTGCAGATTGGCCGATGATATCCTCTCGCGGCTGGTAGAGGACCAACGCCAAGCTCTGCGGGGCCGCCACCACGGGATGATTAATTTGGCCTCGTCGTGCTCGCTTGAGCGGATGGCGGCTGCTAGGCGCGACGGTTCTCGTTTCATCGAGCGCCTCCCTTCGCGAGGCAGCAACGAGCTCCTCCGCCTCAGGCGTTTTTCGCTTGCTGCGAGAGGCCGTGGGCAACGGGTTCGAGGCGGCTCCTGCAGATGGTGCGGCAGCGCTGGGCGCAAAGAAGATGGGATTCGAAGTGTCCCACGACGGCAGCTGCGATGAAGTCGTCGTGCGGAAGGTGGAAGGTGCAGGGGGAGCGAACATAGCCATGGTCATCGGGGCAAGTGTGTGTGGGGTGCGTGTAGGC
Source organism: Acanthamoeba castellanii str. Neff (assembly GCF_000313135.1). Taxonomy (NCBI): domain Eukaryota; phylum Discosea; order Longamoebia; family Acanthamoebidae; genus Acanthamoeba; species Acanthamoeba castellanii. Next base: position 435,317 of record NW_004457268.1, on the reverse strand, counting down.
AAGCAATGCCCAGCGGTTTTGTGGAGAAGGCAGTGTTGCTGGTGTAGCTTGTTCCTCCCCCTTCTCCGCCACAGCCGAACCGGCGATGCAATCGAGGAATGCCGTTGAATTCTCCCGTGAACCGACCGTCGGAGGTGGCAAACCCAAAAACACGAAAGGCACGAAAGGCACGAAAGGCACGAAAGGAATTCGCAAATATGCAAAAATTTCGTTACAACTCCTTTTTCAGGAAACTGCCTCTTGCGCGAATTTTGAAGGCTGTACGGTAACGATCATTGGATAAACAAATCGTTTCTGAACATCACCACATCACAAATCGCCAACCCAGAGGGAACAGAGCAAGGAAAACAAACATGTATCGCACACCGCTGCACAGCCTCATTCCAATCAGCGTGGTGGCTGATTCCTACAAGGCGAGTCACTTTACGATGTATCCTGACTCGAAGAAGGCGGTGGGCTACGGCGAGTTCAGGAAGCCCTACGGGGGCGACAAGACCGACAACCGGTTCGTCTACTATGGCATACGGTACCTCGTCGAGAACTTCCTGTGTAGACAGTGGACCAAGGAGGACGTGGAGAAGGCCGACCTCTTCTACAGCACCCACAACGCCGGCCACACTGCCTTCCCCTTCCCCAAGCATCTATTCCTCAAATTCGTGGAGGAGAACAACGGCTACTTCCCCGTGAAGCTGCAGGCCCTGCCCGAGGGCACCTGCGCCCACATCCACGTCCCCGTCTACCAGATTACTGCTGAAAAGGAGTACACCCTGCTTCTCACCTACTTCGAGACCCTCCTCACCCAAGTGCGCCCCCCCCCCGACATTTGCGTAATCTTTTTTTGACTTTACATCTTTTTTTAATTATATTATTATATTTCTACAGTGAGCTCCTCCCTACGCATGCCTTCTGACAGCTGTCTATGGGTTTTTGCGGTACAGGTGTGGTACCCGACGACGGTGGCCACGCTGAGCCGTAGGGCAAAGGACACGATCGAGGCAGCGTTCGAGAAGAGCGTGGACGAAGAGAACCATAAGCTGGCCAACTTCAAGCTGCACGACTTTGGCTTCCGCGGCTGCACGTGCCTCGAGCAGTCGGTGCTGGGCGGGTGCGCGCACCTCCTCAACTTTGGCGGCACGGACACGATGAGCGCGGCCTACTACGCCCAGTTCGAGCTCAACCACGGCAAGCCCGTGGGCGAGAGCATCCCGGCCACCGAGCACTCGGTGATGACGTCGTGGCGCACCGAGCGCGAGGCCATCGAGAACATGATCGAGCACCACGGCAAGGGCGTCTTCTCGTGCGTGCTCGACTCGTACGACTACGCCAACTGCCTCTACAACATCCTCCCGCAGATCAGGGAGAAGAAGGAGAAGGCCGGCGGTCACATGGTGCTCCGCCCCGACTCGGGCGACCCCGTCGATGCCGTTCTCATGGGCCTCGACGCCGGCGAGAAGGCCTTCGGCGCCGACGTCAACAAGAAGGGCTACAAGGTGCTGCGCGGCGTGTCGGTCATCCAGGGCGACGGCATCAACTCGGCCACGCTCGTCAAGATCCTCGAGGCCGCGCTGGCCAAGGGCTACTCGGCCCAGAGCTGCACCTTTGGCATGGGCGGCGGCCTCCTGCAGAAGGTCGACCGCGACACCATGTCCTTCGCCACCAAGCTCTCCTACATCGAGTACGCCGACGGCCGCACGCGCGAGGTCATGAAGTACCCCAAGACCGACGCCGAGAAGATCTCGCTCCCCGGCACGCTCAAGGTCATCCGCAACGAGCAGGGCGTGCCCGTCATCTACCCGGCCGAGGCCGACGTCGCGGGCGAGGACCTCCTGCGCGTCGTCTACGACCACGGACCCGTCGAGGGCGCCTTCCCCGAGGACTTTGACACCCTCAAGGCCCGCGTGCAGAGCGAGTGGACGGCCCTGCCCCGCGTTTTCGACCCCATCTCCCCGCAGCTGCGGCAGAAGATGGACACCTGGGTCCAGACCATGAAGGAGACCCTCGCACAGAACCTCGCCGCCTGATAATCGCCCTCTGCCACCACCACCACCGCCGCCCTGTACCAACACAACACGCAACACGCTGAGGGCCTCGTTCTCTGTTCGCCCAACAAACCTAGCCGTAACCAAAGACCCACGCGTGAAGCGGAGTGACGTTTAATAATAATCTCGCTGCCCCAGCCAATGGGAGTGGAGGGATCGTGGCGGTGGCAAAATGGTGGGCGGCCGTTCGCTACCAGCCGACAGCGTCGACCGCGAAATTGTGGTCGCCTCCTGTTGGGTGCCGCCTTCGCTTTCTGTCGCGACAAAAATTGCGCCCCCGCACGAGCAGCACACACAGAGCACAAACAACGCGCAACGTTGGCCGCACATCTCTATCTTCCCTCTTCTTCTTCAGCGGCCGTTGCCTCTTCCCGTCTAGAACGCGTCTTCTCGGGCATCATCTTTCTCGCAGACCACCTTCCTGCGTGGGGGCTCAATGAACATGATGTCTAGTTCGTCTTATGCCGCCGGGTTGCTGGCCATCACTGATGAGGCATCTCTCATCAAACACCTCGTGGACCGAATCAGCAGCATGGTACGCGGGCGTTTCATTTGAGTTTTGCCATTTTTATCCAAGTGATTCGATTTTTATTGCCCGCTATATGTGGTAATAATCACTACATAATCAAATGCTAATTGATTTGAATTATGCCGTCAGGTGGTGTCCCTGTACAAGGACAAGGATGAGCAGACGTCGGAAAGGGTGAGGCAGGCTTCCCTGCGCACCCAAAATGAGCAGGCGCTCTTGGAGATGAGCCAACACAAGCTCAACGTAGCCGCCGGCGCACTCTTGCAAGTCCTCGAAAACCTGCCCCAGGTAAGAACCCCACCTCCATTCTTGTTTAATTTGTCCGATCTTTATTGTTATTATTTAATGTAATGTCGGGGCGTTCCTTGCGAACATGTTTCGTCGTCGTTGATCGTTTTATTTCATTATTTCAATATTTTAATTCATTTATCGTCTCTTGTTATTATTATTATTATTTCATTTTTGATCGAGGTGGCCTGCAACGTTGACGCGTCACCGTGTTTGGCAGAGCTTTGATGACTCGGAGGAGGGCCAAAGCAGCCTGGCCCAGGCCCGCATCTACCTGCTGAACCTGCTCGCCACCAGCATGGCCTCGGCCTGGCAGTACCTCGTACGTGGCCGCAAGCCCTCCCTCTCTCCGTGTGTGTGTGTGCCTAGCAAGGCCGCGGCGTTGGGACGTCGGGATCTGGCCTCCCGGCACCACTTTACACTTTCCACTTACACCCGCGTGCGACCACCCACCACTCACAGAAGAAGGAGGAGCTCAGCAAGCTGAGCGACGTCGAAGACAAGAACGTCGTACGTGTGCACCCCCTGGACCTACTCCCGTGGGCAGCTACTAAGCTCTCTCTCTCTCTCTGTGTGTGTGTGTGTGTGTGTGTGTGTGTGTGTGTGTGTGTGTGTTGTGTGTTGTGTTGGAAAAACAGCTCAAGCAAAAGGAGGAGCAGGTGGCAGCGCCGAACATCGACGACAACCTGGCCGTGCGCATCTGGAACATCGCCGTCAACACGATTTTGAAGCCGCCCGGCCCGCACCACGCCGCCGAGCTGCGCGACAAGGCCGGGCGCGTGCTCTTCCAGGTGTCGGCCTCCAAGTTCGACATCCTGATGGGCAAGCTCGGGTCGCCGTTGTCCGCCGGCGACGAAGTCTCGTCCCCGCTCAACCTGATCGAGTACCTCAACCTCAACGCCGCCCGCCTCACCGACATTTTGCAAAAGGTTCGCTCCCTGTCACGCCGACGTCACGCCGAGCTGAACTTCCAGAATGTCTGATATCTTGTCTTCTTCTGCTTTCTGCTTCTTCTGCTTCTTCATGGCAGGTGCTCGCGGCCTCCGACGATGCGCCCTTCAAGAAGGACAATCTGAGGATTTTGCTGGCCCGAGTGCTCACCCGCGCCATCTGGAACTGGATCGACAACTATCCCATGGAGTTCGTGTCCTTGTCCCAGGTAACGCCATTCCCCGGTCTGTTGACACGCAACGCGGTTGCTCATGCAACCATACCGACCACCAATCACATCACATCACACATCACACACACCACCAACAGAACGGCACCAAGCTGCCCGGCAAGCCCGATGAGCTGTTCGACGTGTTCGTGGGGTGGTCCGGCAAGAACAAGAAGGGCCACTACTGGGAGATACAGACCATGCTGCTCATCCTGTGCCCGGACATCATGTTCAAGGTGGCCAAGAGCGAGACGACCAAGGAGACCGCCACCAAGGAGAAGTTCATGCACAACCTCAACAAGGCGCTCAAGGGCAAGCTGGCCGACATCGCCGTGGTGTGCTACGTCAACATCTTCAAGGCCTCGACCTTCGTCACCAAGCAGGACAGCTCGGCCCTGCGATTCACCGTCACCGCCATCGAGCCCGAGCTCAAGGAGCGCCTCTTCAACCCGGCCTCGCCCTTCAAGCCCTCCGACGGCAACGAGGTCCAGATCATGACCGACTGCCTCCTCGCCTCCTTCCGCCTCTCTCACGTCAAGGTAAACCTCCACCCTTCTTCTCAGTTTCATCATTGGCTACAATACCTCCGATCGCCTCTTCCCGGTGGTCACTTATTCTCCGGTTACCTAACGACGGCCTATGGGGGGCTTGGGTGAGAGCAGGGAGTGAAGTCGTTCACGGACCTGCTGGCCAAGGAGTTCCCGCCGGTGTACAAGCTGGTGTTGGTCAACACCCTCCAGCGAATAGTGGACGAGGGGGCCAGCATCACGTGGAACGCCACCATCACCGACGCCTACCCGGTCATGGCCCCGCAGCTGCGGATCCTCTTCCAGGAGCTGGTCGAGAGCGTGCGCTCGTACAACGAGCTCCGCAAGCAGACCAACAAGCAGGACAAGAAGGCCGTGGAGGCCGCCATGTACAACGTCGACATCCTCCGCCGCCTCATCAAGCTCTTCAAGTCCGACCCCATCCTCCCGCTGCACCCCCAGGTACGCGCCAGCCGCCCCGCTGTCACGTCACCTTCAGGTATTCAGCGTGATTGACATTCCATCTCTCTTTTCCTTTTTATTTTTCTACACAGGGCAAGTCGTGGTCGCAGGACCTGGAGGCGGCGCGGTCGCTGCTGAAGGGCCTGTGCCTGTGCGCGTCGTGGTTCTTCCTGCCGGAGCTGTCGCAGACGGCTTGCTCGGCGATCGTGGAGCTGCACCGGCCCAAGCTCATCGAGCGCTGGGTGCCCTCGAACCCGATCGCCGGCTTCTGGGACATCTCGTCGCACGTGCTGATCGACCTCTCCGACGTGCTGATCGAGAAGAAGTCCATCAAGCTGCCCGACCTGCGGCAGTACATCAACCTCTTCCGCGAGATCCTGGCCTTCCGCAACGAGTTCCTCGCCACCCACAAGGAGCAGCGCGCCGGCGAGTCGGCAGGCGAGGCCGGCGCGTCGTCGTCGTCGTCGGGCGTGGCGGCGGCGTCGCTGCGCACGAACGCGTCGACCAAGATCGAGGTGGCGCTGCTCATTCAGCTGTGCTCGGGCGAGACGGAGATCGTGACCAAGGTGGAGAACTGCCTGGGCCTGCTGTGCGACGAGATCGACACCCTGAGTGAGGTCGACAGCGCGGAGAACTCGATCGCGTCGAACCTGTTCACCTACAAGAAGCTGGCGTCGGCGTCGGCGCTGCTCACGGGCCGCGCGGCCCAGCAGCGCACCATCAGGATCGAGCTGCGGCGCATCCGGCAGACGCAGGGCAACTTCCGGGCGTGGGAGGAGGTCTACAAGCGGTGGGCGCGAGTGTCGCAGGTGATCATCAAGGGCGCCGTCGACGAGAAGGGCGACAACCACGCGGGCTCGCTCAAGAAGGCCATCAAGGCGGCCAAGCCCAGCAAGCCGGCGTCGATCACCCCGTCGGCCGCCGTGGCGCTGCTGCCGCCCGAGGTGCTCATCGAGTGGAACCACTACTCGGGCTTCCTGTGCGCCGTCGCCGGCGTGTGCCTCTCGCAGGAGCGCGTGGTCGTCGAGCAGTCGCGCAAGGGCGCCACCGAGACCAAGGTCAAGATCATCGACGCCTTCATCGACGAGCTCCTCGAGCTGCTCGTCTCCAACATCGACGTCGTGCGCGAGACCACCACCGAGCTCCTGGGCTCCACGCTCTCGCCCACCGCCTACTCGGTGCTCTTCCACCACCTCAACGCGCAGGTCAAGACCTTCTTCGGCACCGCCGGCCAGATCAACTACTCGCCCGAGGCCACCACCTTCGCCGACCAGGCCATCTCCGTCATCAAGCACATCCTCGAGCTGCCCGTCGACTCCTACACGGCCGACGACCTCGCCCTCCTGACCGACTTTGAGGAGGTCATCACCAACCTCATGAAGTACGTCTCGCAGCTCGTCATCAAGGACAACCCGGCCGCCTCGTTCCGCATCAAGAGCAAGATGTGCGCCTGCCTCGAGGCCATGATGCAGAAGCACCAGTTCATCTCCTTCGGCAACGAATTCCAGTTCCGCCACCGCGTCGTCGAGATCGTCATGGAGTGGATATCCGACTTCAACGCCGCCAAGCCCGGCAAGGTATCTAATTAGTCATTACCACTTATCTACTTACCTACTTATCTAATCTAATCTCTACTGAGATCCATTACGTTGCAACTCTCTCTCTCTCTCTCTTATATTAACGCTCCTCCCTCCGACCTGTTGTGCACACACAGACCACGCTGAGCGAGCTCACGCCGGAGAAGCAGAAGGAGGTGACCAAGGGCACGGTGGACCTGGACGTGGCGGCCGTGAAGGCCATCGCGGCGCTCTTCAAGGGCCTGCCGGTCTCCAAGGAGGACGCCGAGGAGGCCGAGACGTCGACGCTGGGCAAATACTTCACCTTCTTCACGCGCCTCCTCACCCGCGCCAAGTCCGACCCCAACACGCCGCGCCAGAAGGCCGACATGTCGGTCATGGCCCTCTCCAACCTCCTCAGCGCCAACATCGACTCGGCCCTCGAGTACTTTGTCACCATGGGCTACCACGAGGACCTCGAGACCCGCGCCTCCTTCCTCAAAGTGCTCACCAACATCCTCAACCAGGTTCGACCCCCCCTCTGACGACACGACACACGACACACGACACACGACACACGACACACGACACGCGCTGATCGTGTGGAATGTTGGTGTTGATGATGGCACATGTGGTGTGTGGGATGTGATGATCAGGGTACGGAGTTTGATTCGCTGGCGGAGGAGGGGGACAAGTTCGACAAGTTGCTGGATCTGGTGCTGGACCCGAAGCTGGAGGTGGTGCTGGCGCTGTGCGCGGTGATCCAGATCACGGAGGCCGACGAGGTGGCGCAGCTGCTGGTGCGGCTGTTCGAGGCCAACGAGCGGACGATGATGATGCTCAAGATGGTCATCGAGCAGGAGGTGAGCAAGACCGAGACCGAGAACACGCTGTTCCGGCGCAACTCGATGGCCACCAAGCTGCTCGCGGCCTACACGAAGCTGATCGGCACGCGCTACCTCAAGGACACGCTCACGCCCACGCTGCAGCGGCTCATCGCCAACCCGCCGCCGCTCGAGCTCGACCCGCAGAAGCTGCCGGCGGGCCAGGACCGCGCGACCAACATCGAGAACGTGACCAAGGCCGCCGACGACTTCCTCAAGGCCATCGAGGCCTCGGTCGAGCACTGCCCGGTCCAGTTCCGCGAGATCTGCGCCTACCTGCAGCAGGAGGTGGGCAAGCGGTTCCCGGGCGCCGAGCACGCCGCGATTGGCGGGTTCATCTACCTCCGCTTCATCTGCCCGGCCATCGTGTCGCCCGACGGCTACGGCCTGGTGCAGTCGCGCGTGCTCACGCCCGAGCTGCGCCGCGGGCTCATCCTCACGACCAAGGTGCTCCAGAACCTGGCCAACAAGGTCATGTTCACCAAGGAGCCCTACATGGAGGAGATGAACGGCTTCCTCAAGGAGAACATGAACGCCATCTCGGGCCTCTTCGACAAGTTCGCGCAGGTGCCCGCCGGCGTGGAGCCCACCGGCGCGCTGGCCCACGTCTCGGACGAGCAGCGCGAGGAGGACGTCGCGGCGCTGCACTACCACCTCTCGCTCAACCTCGAGGGCATGCGCCGCGTGCTCACCTCGGTCGACTCCAAGCAGAAGGGCTCCCACGCCTTCCTGGGCCTCACCAGCGTGCTCGCCCAGCTGGGCCCGCCCGCCGAGCCCACCAAGCAGAAGAACGCCGGCGCGTTCGGCGCTGCGCCCGGCGCGTCGGCGGCGGGCATGGGCAAGGGCAAGGGCGGGCCCGGGGGCAACACGAACCTGCACGCCGAGTTCATGGCCGAGATGGCCAAGCAGATGTCGGCCGAGACGGCGGCGGCGCTCGTGGCCAAGAAGATCTTCTACAAGCAGGGCGTGACCAAGGACAAGCAGCCCGTCTTCTACTACATCGCGCGGCGGCTCGACAAGGCCGACCGGGCCTTTGCGCAGCTCGACGCGCTGCTGTTCCACATCCTCAAGACCGTGCAGCCGGACATGGGCAAGAAGTTCGTGCTCGTGGTGGACTGCACCCTCTTCAACAACAAGGACCACGAGCTGCCCTACGCCTGGATCACCAAGTTCCGCCAGGTGGCGCCCGGCGGGCTGGACAACCTGTCGCGCGTGTTCCTGGTCAACGTCAACCACTGCTTCAAGAAGTACTCGAAGCGCATCGGCAAGCTGCTCTCGCGCGCCAAGTCCAAGATGGAGTTCCTCCCGTCGGTGTCGGCCCTCGCCCAGCACATCCCCGAGAAGGAGCTGGGCCTGCCCACCTCGACGCTGGCCGTCGACCGCGACGTCAAGGCCACCTTCTCGCCCGTGCAGAAGCTCATGCAGTACTCCAACCAGAAGGAGGTCATCATCCGCATCTCGACCAACCTCGTCGAGGTCATCACCGCCAAGCAGCACTCGGTCCTGGGCAAGCGCGTGCCGCTCTCCGACCTGTACCCCATCTCGTCCATGTTCGAGATCAACCACGCCGTCGACACCCACGAGGTGGTGATCAAGTACTACGAGACCGAGGGCGGCGCCGACCGCGGGGCCGTGCAGTCGCTGGCCTTCAAGTGCCCGGCGTCGGACCGCATCGTCATGGCCCTCAAGGCCTCCAAGGCCCGCCTCAACCTGGCCAAGCCGGCGGCCGACCCGTCGTCGCGCAAGCGCAGCTTCCGCGCGTCGGACGTGCCCGGCACGCTGCTCAACATGGCCCTCCTCAACCTGGGCAACACCAACGCCGCCCTGCGCGTCGAGGCCTACAACCTGCTCGCCTCGCTCTGCGCCTCGTTCAACCTCTCCGTGCAGCTCCACCTGTGGGAGACCTCGGGCCTCGCCATCCCGCGCAACACCAACAGCTTCATCGTCGGCCTCTCCAAGAAGCTCGCCCGCACCGAGGCCAACATGACCCTCGAGTTCCTCATCGAGGCCCTCCACGGCATCGAGAAGATCAAGGCCAACCTGCCCGGCAAGCAGCTCTGCCTCAACTACCTCACCCACTGGCTCCCCAACCTGCGCGACTTCTGCCTCCTCACCGACAAGTCCGAGTCGGCCCTCAACATCGACAAGACCACCCAGATCGTCACCATGCTCATGGACTTCACCATCAAGGAGACCTCCATGACCGGACCCGCCATCCAGACCAAGGTCTGGGAGGTCATCGGCGCCGTGCCCGAGCTGCTCGACCTCGTCATCGAGGTCCTCCTCGCACGCGCCTTCGACCGCAAGCAGGGCGGCTCCGGCTCCACCGCCCTCTCCGTCATCGCCGACGTCTTCGTCTCCATGGCCACCCGCAACGCGCGCCTCATCGCCGGCAAGCTCATCGCGCGCCTCCTCCGCCTCCTGCCCCACTTCAAGGGCTACCGCGACAAGTACCCCGACGGCAGCAGCAGCAGCGGCGGCGGCGGCGGCGACGAGTCGTCGTCGTCGGAGGCCGACCTGTGGTTCCAGCTCGACGTGCTGGTGCGCATCCTGCTCATGCTCTCGTTCGACAACCTGGTCCACGTCCAGCAGTACCTCCCGGAGCTGTTCCACGCCGTGCTCCTGCTCTTCGCCACGGGCGCCCCCGTCACCCGCGCCACCGTGCACGGCCTGCTCATCAACATCGTCCACTCGCTCTACACGACCCTCGTCACGGCCGACAACAAGCTGCAGTCGCTCCGCCTGCTGCTCGCCGAGCTCAACCAGCCCAAGATGCGCGTCCTCTTCGGCCTCGGCGGCCAGGCCGTGTCGGCCTTCACCACCCGCCAGGAGTCCGGCGCTTCTTCTTCTGCGGGCGCCGGCGTGGCCGCCAGCAAGGCCGACAGCAGCAAGCCCGAGCCGGCGGGCGTGGCGCTGTCGATCAGCACCGTGGAGACGGTGGCGGGCACCCTGCTGGGCGTGCTCAACGCCTGCTCGCCCTCCAACAACTGCGTCGGCACGCCGTGGCACGCGCGCCTCCTCTCGCTCGCCACCAAGGCCGCCTTCACGCCCAACCCGGTCCTCCAGCCGCGCGCCATCGTCGCCGTGGGCGTGCTCTGCAGCGCGCCGTCGCTCGTCACCGACGACCTCATGGCCCAGGTGCTCATCACCCTGCGCGACATCCTGCCCGCCGTGCGCCTCGACCTGGACCTGCCCATGGCCCTCATCATCTGCCTCACGCGCCTCTTCGAGCACCTGCCCCCGACCTCGCGCTACTTCCGCCCCATGTTCTGGGTCGCCCTCACCCTCCTCCAGATCGACGAGCCCAAGATCTTCGCCGTCGCCATCGGCCTCCTCGAGGTCGTCCTCCGCCGCCTCGACCGCGACTCCACCCAGTGCATCAACGGTAACGCAACGCAACGACACGACACACAGCACGACACACACACGACACGACACGCGCCTCATGGTGTGGCGACGATGGGCTGACCGGGTGTGGTGTGACGCGAGTGCAGACGGGTTGGTGCAGTACTGCATGCAGGCGCGCGAGGAGGGCGGACTGGAGACGGCCCTCGCCAAGGCCGACCAGATGATGGGCGTCTCCTTCAAGACCTCCTTCTCCTTCGCCGTCACCGCGCACCTCCTCAAGGGCCTGCGCGCACCCGCCACCAAGGTACCCCTTACTTTCTAGTGTGTGTCGTGTGTGTGTGCGTGTGTGTGTGCGTGCGTCGTGTGTGTGTCGTGTGTGTACTGACGTCTCTCGTGCAGACGTCGACGGCGCGCGTGCTGTCCATGTTCGTGGACATCTGCGCGAAGAAGGCCGTCGGGTCCAACTTGCTGGGCTTCCTCGCCGCCCTCCTCCCCATCCAGGGCGAGGAGATGGAGGTCGACCACATCCGCCAAATGTACGCTCTTCGCCCCCCCCCCCCGCCGGCCTCGCATAAGCTTCACTTATGTGCACCTCTCACCCCTTTTTCGTTTTATGTTTGTTTTCGTTTTCGTTTCGCGCGCGCGCGAACAGTTTGCTGCCGGCAGGTCCGGATTCGGGGAACCTGCACCACTACCTGATCCGGGAGGAGATGCTGCCGGACAACATGAACGCGGCGCTGCTCTTCACCCTGCTCGTCACAATTTTGAAGTCGTCCGACAGCGAGCACGAGCAGCTCTTCATCTACGAGTCGCTGCGCGAGGGCATCGTCCACATGCCCGACGCGTTCCCGGTGGTCTACGACATCCTGGTGCCCAAGATGGCCCTCGTCATGCAGAACAGCCAGAACCAGCAGATCATCGACGCCTGCCTCGCCATCATGCAGTCCATGTTCAAGCCCGACATGCAGAACTCCAAGAAGCGCCTCAACAAGGACTACGTCCACGCCAAGCTCGGCTTCCAGGGCCTCATCGACTCAGACACCTTCTCGGTACACACTCACACTCACGCCAAGCACCCATTCCACCCCTCCATACTGACATTCACCGATCTTCGTCCGATCAGAAACCGGCGATCAAGACGGACATGCTGACCAAGGTCGCCTGCCAGGTCCTGGAGACCATCATTGGGGCCTAAGCCTCCCCCCAATCCTTGTACTATTCCACGTCACCCCCCCCCCATTCGTTTATTTATCTCGAGGCCTCCCTTGTGTACCCTCCCCCAAGCTATGTTGGGAGTTTGGTTGGCTTTGGCTTTCATTAAATTATTGAACTCTTCGCCTGTGCCGTGTACACGAAAGAGCACGGGGAGGGGTTGTGCGCTCGCTTCAGTTCTCCTGGGCCGGGGGTTAGACGATGGGGGCAAGGCGCGCCCTGCCGTGAAGCGGGGTGCGGCTTCTTCCCGGCGCTGTGGTGCTGCGGCAGGCCTCCACCAGCCGCTCGAAACCCGTCTGTGCGTTATAATGGGGAAGTTGCGGCTTAGCGAATTGGCGCCATATCCCTCCTCCCCTCACCATCACCATCTGGGGACTGGGGTGGCACCCACCTGCAACACGACGCACTGGTGCGAAAGGAGCATGCTCTCTTCTCCTTGCTTCGTGTCCCAAGCACTGTTCAACCGCATGTCCAGCGCCTGCAACCGCCCACCTCTCAGCAGCGGCATCGACACGCACGCACAAACACACACGCACACGCACACACACACACACACGAGCGAGCGGGTGCGCACCTTGAGTTGGTTGTCGCAAGGCGAGGCTCTGCCGACGGCATCCAGCGCAGTCGGGTGTGCGTCGGCCGACACCGAGGCGGGGAAGGTGTAGGGCACCCACCCGCGCTTGCCGTTGTAGACCTTCCAGCGGAGTCGCCACTCGGGCGGACGATACGGGTACTCCGTGCCCACCCTGGCGAACACCTCCAGCTCGACTGTGCCAACGCCGCACCCACCCACCCACGCGTGAGCACCACGGCCAGCGCCGGCAACGGCGGTTGTGTGGGGGGGGAGGGGGCACTACATTCGGGCTTTTTAAGGAGGGCGTAGAAGTGGCGGGAGGCATAGCAGTGCCACGGCAGACCCTCGGCCTCGCGCCCCGTGGTGCGTGAGCCCAGCTCGCCCTCCTCCAACCCCGCCGCACCGGCGGCTCCGAGCAGCTCCGACGCCTGCGAAACGAACTCGATGAGCTTCGGCCGTCGGCATTGTTCGGGGGGGGGGGAAGGCGTGGGCGCCGCACCTGGAATTCGGCCGCGGAGATCTCCTTCCAGATGTGGAGGGCTGCGTGCGGCTGGCCGGGGATCATGCCCTTGCCTACGTTTGCAACACACACACACACACCGCAAGGAATTTAGATATTAGGAATGGCGGTGTGGCTAATGAAGCGAGCGCCCAGGGAGTTGGGGGGGGGATGTGTTACCGAGCAAGTTGAGCTGTGTGTTGAGGGAGCGGTGGTCGCGTATGCGGGCCTTGAGGCGTTGGATGATGGACGCCACGTGGGGTCGACCGGGAAGGCCCCTCTCCTCCTGCGCGAACCCGAGACCCGCCGCCCACTGAGCCCACTTGTAGGCACGACCCGGGTAGCCCTGCTTGATGCTGACCTCCCTGTGTGTCGTGTCGTGTCGTGTGTGTGTGCGTGTGTGTGTCGTGAGACGCCGTGAATCGTTGCAGGCGTGCAGCTAGGAGGAAGGGTTGGGGTGAGGTGTACTGATTGAAGAGGTAGCGGTTGGCCGGGTTGGGCGAAGTGAGGCCGATGTCGCGGGGGTAGAGGTTGTGGAGGAGGGTCTCGTCGCCGTGCTCGACGCGCACGCCCACCACGTTGAGTTCGTAGAGGTACTCGAAGCGCAGCTTCAACGCCACGCCCTGCGCCATATCTGCCCCCCCCCACCCATCCAGCACCACGCTGAGCTCCTCGTCCATGCCGCCAAGAAGAAGAAGAAGAAGAAGAGGAGAAGAAGAAGGGCCAACGCACCATCGCCATTGGGAAAGTGCAGGAGGACGGCGAGGGGGTGGATGGCGAACTGGTGGGGCTTGTCAGTCTGCGATTCCGTCCTCTCTGCCATGAGCCTGGTGGCTGCAATATAGATTAGATAGATTAGAGATTAGATTGGATGAGATAATGGATTAGATAAAATATGTGAAACCTCGGATGAACGAAAGGTCGAGCGCGGGCTGACTCCTCGCTCACTGGGGGGCAGGGTAGGTGGAGCACGCACCCACGGTCGAGCCTCGGCGGCTCAGCTGCGCGTTGAGGGCGAGGGCTGCTTCGGCGTCGCCGCCCACGCTCACTCCGATTCCGGTGTCTGACAACGGCGAGAGTGAGAGTGACGAGGGGGAGAGGTACGCAGTAGCTGCTACGCAAAGCTTCGCCGATGAGAGGGCTATGGGGTGAGAGGGGTGGGGGGTACCAAAGGCCAGCTTGTGGGCGTTCAGTTGCGCGAAGAGGGTGTAGAGAGGGGCGGGCAGCTGGCCCGCTGTGTCGAAGGAGTCGGTCTTCTCCGTGCTCGTGTACCCAAAATGCTGCTGGGCCGGCTCCGCGGCCTGGGTTGATCGATCGCCAGTGACACGACACCACGTCAGCGACCAAGACAAAGAGGGTGTGGTGGTTGTGGGGGTGGTGGGTGGTGGTCGTTGTGGTGGTGGCGGTGAACTCCCAGCATCACGACCGGCAACGCAGCAAATTGGGGGGCGGGGGGTGGCATACCTGGGCGATCGTTTGGAGGCGGCTGCGTAGCCCATGCAGGAACTTGCGCTTGGCCTGGTTGGCCTCTTGCAGGGCTGCCTTGCGGCTGGTGAGGGCCTCCACCTCCTTGCACAGCCTGCACCCCCCCCCCGCAGCACCGCTCAGGCACGTCAGCAATCAATCACCTCCAGCTGGTATGTGTCTTGTGTGTTGTGTGTGTCGTGCGGTGACGTGCCGCTTGCGTTCTTCGAGCTCGGCCGCGAGTCGCTGCGTCATGAGGCGGTGCGCGCGGCTCTCCTCGTCCTCGTCGGGCTTGGCCGCGGCCTCGGTTCCGCTCGGCGGCGCGGGCAGGAGGTCGTGCACCACCTCGCGCGGGCGAAAGTCGCGGCAGTGCTGAATCTCCTTGTTGTAGTGCGCCTCCTCGTAGACCAGGTTCTGGAGTTGCAGGTTGAGGTCGTCGAGCGTCGCCTTGGCCCGCTTCGTCAGCTCCTTCCGCTCCTCCATCTCAAAGTGGGCCTCCCAGTTGGCCTCCCTCAGTCGCAGCAGCAGCAGCGACCCTGCCGCCCCACCGGCACCTGTACGCACCGCCTGCGCCAGGCCACCCCCGCCCCCGCCTGTCGTGTAAGCTTCGAGCTTGTGGTGCCGCTCTCTCTCTCTCTCTCCTGAATCAAAAGGGGGAGGGGGGGGGCTTGCCTTGGGATCGAGCGAGGAGCGTCGAGTAGCGCGCCGTTTTACGGCGAGGGCCTCCTGCACCTGCTGCTTCAAAAGGCGGCACAACTCTTCGCATGTCTCCACCTCTTCCACCTTCCTCTTCGTCCCAATTGGCACAGAAGGGCCGGTGCCGGCAGCTGCATCCATCTCCATGTTGAGGTCTCAATCTCTCGGCCTGGCGAAGAAATTCTTTTTTCCTGCTTTTTCTGCTTGGGGGGGAGGGGGCGGAGAAAATAGAGAAGGCGAGTGGTGCGCTGCAGTCCACAGGCCAACGCACAAGATTAATTGTTTTTTGTTGCGCAAGAATGCTGAAGAGATTCTCCTACGTGCTGGGCAATACTGTGCGAGAGACCGCCTATGCGCTCGACCGCGTTGGTTGCCGCCTCCAGGGCAACTACGCCTTCACGGAGGAGCGTACGTTCTTACCGCCCCGGATCGACATCGGCACCCCCCCCCATTTCGGAACTTACGCTTACGTCCCATTATGGCTGTGGATTATGGATTGGGCTGGGCTGGGCGTCGACGACGATGAGACAGTGAGCAGGCACAGGAGGGTCATGGGCCTGTACGATAAGCAGCCTGCCATTTCACAGGACGTTTTCATCGCCCCCAATGCCAGTGTCATCGGTTCCGTCTCGTTGGGCGAGGGCGCCAACGTTTGGTATGGCAGCGTTCTTCGCGGTACGCTCACACCACACAATGCGCACAATTACATTTTTCCCACCCAGCCTGTAACCAATTGAATCTGTTCAGGCGATGTTAATGACATCTCCGTGGGCAAGAAGAGCTCCATCGGCAACCGGTCGGTTGTTCACGCCTCGGGGGGTCTCACAACCCTGGCCCCCACCAAGATTGGCGACAACGTCGTCGTTGGTACGCACTCGACCCTCCTCTGACCTCCCGTTCTCCCCCTCCCCCGCTAGAAGGGACCCGCAGTAACGTCGGGGGTCCAAACAGGTGACGGCGTCGTGCTCCACGGCTGCACGCTGGAGGACGAGTGCCGGGTCGACGACGGGGCCGTGCTGAACGACAACGTGGTCGTGGAGAAGCACGCCATCGTGGGCCCCGGTGCCGTCGTCACCTCGGGCAAGAGGGTGCCTTCCGGCCAGGTACAGCCCCCGCCCCGCGTTGTTATCGTTCTATGGTTTATTATTATTGCTATCATCCACTAAATACAGTGGCTGACGTGTGCGTGCCATGTCGTCGTCGCTGGTGTGTGCGTGCGCAGGTGTGGGCGGGCAACCCGGCCAAGTACGTGCGGGACGTCTCCGAGGAGGAGAAGGAGTTCGCCGGCTGGGCTGAGAAGCGGTACACGCAGGCCAAGGCCCACCTGGCCCAGACCATCAAGCTCGCCGAGGAGAAGGAGGTCGACCTGCTCACCGAGGACATCCTGCGCGAGATGCGCCCCGGCACTCGCTTTGCCGACTAAACGCCCCCTCATCCCCCGCCTCGCCTCCCCCTCCCCAGCGGCTGTGTACTCTCTTCCATTTTGTGGCCCCACGCGCCCAACACTGCTGGAGTCTCCCTCCCACTTCTCAAGCCACGTAACACACAACACACACACGACACACACACGGGGCCTTTTTACGGCATGCCACCACTGATCATGTTGTTCCCCCCCCCCTTGGCGCACGGTCACAAGAGTATCGCGTGCGCTGCCTAGCTCTTCCTGAACTCGATCTTCTCCACCTGCGCAGCGCATCGCAGCAGAGAACACGGTGGTGAGATCCACGCACACAGGCAAGGGCCGCGAAACCGGCGCACGGTCGGGCCGGATGCGGCCGTACCTTGACTTCGTCGTTGATGAGCTGGTAGACGTAGGTCACGACATGGGCGCCCTGCACGTCCATCAGCACAAACGACGGCGTCGCTTCCCTGCAGAGGCCCGCCGCCACCATCCCAACCCAATCACCGCAACAACGCCACGCAAAAATGTTTCAGGCAAAGGCCCCCAACGTCGGCCAGCACGACACAGGGACGATGACGACGAACAAGAAGAGGTGGTGGAAAGGAGAAGGAGGAGAAGAAGGAGGAGGAGGTACACGTTGAGGCCCGAGTAGGCGCCCGTAGCGGAGCCCGGGTTGATGAAGAACTTGCTCTCGTACTCGAAGGCCTCGAACTTGTGGCTGTGGCCGGTGATGAGGATGTCCACGTCGAGCTGTCGCTGGAGGATGACCAGGCTCTCCCTGTCGCCCCACGGCACCGCCTGGTGGCCGTGGCACAGACCCACCTTGAACTCGCCCAGCGTGAGCACCTTGTTCTCGGGGTACTTGGTGTTCTGGGGTGCAAGGGGGGGGGGCACCGCCCGTATCGTCCACGCGACGTGGTTGGGGGTCAGCCGAGAGAAGGGCCAGCAGAGGGGGGGGGGGCACCGACAGCGCACGAAACAAGTGTAGAGGAGGAGAAGAAAAAGAAGGCGAACGAACCTCATCGAAATCACCGCGGGTGATGTGTACGTCGTTGGCGAGGGTCTTGAAGTACTCGAAGACCTCCTTTGTGCACAGGTTGCCGGTGCACAAGATGTGTTGGATTTTGCCCGGAACCTACACCAGCGGGTGATGCGTAGAGACGAACGTCAGATTGGAGGGGGGAGCACACGGCGCGTTGCGTAGCGCGTTGCATTGCGCGTGGGGGGGGGGGCGCACCAAAAGCTTCTTGAACTTCTTGGGCAGACCGTGAGCACGGTACGGGATGTGCAGATCACCAATTACGAGCACCAACTGCGCACGCCCCAGGGGATGGGAGGAAGGAAATACGTTTTAAAGATTGAAAATCAATTTCGAGATGAGCGCCACAACATTGGATCACTGTGCGCAGTGCATAAAGGAAGCAAAACGAAGGGATTTGGAACCATACCATGATGAATGGGAGGGATGGTATGTGTTGTGGCGAGGACGAAAGCGAAGTGCGCAGTGGAAAACGGCAAGGAATTGTTTTTTCGCATTTCACTTTTTTTGCTTTTTTTTTCTTTTTGATTTGTGTGGCGTGGCCAAGCGAAGACAGCGCCACTTAGGCCACCGTCTCCTGCTCGCTGCTGGAGGCAGAGCCCGTGGGTGGGCAAGCGGTGGGGAGATCGCCGGGGAGGGGCTTGCGGAATCGGGAGTTGGCCCACACCCGGAACATGACGATCTGATCGCACAATGGGCACACGGTCATGTTATAATAACGTGATGACACTGTGTGAATGTGCCCCAGAAGAAGAACGAAGAAAGAAGAACGCACCTTGCGCTTCCGGTTCTTGAGTTCGCGGATGTCAAACTTGTTTTCGTCTTCGATGAACCCGGCCTTCCCAAACCGCTCCCGCAGCTCCTCTGTCCGGCATTCCGCGTGAGGATTGAGCAGGCGGAGCGTCTCTCGCATGGAGGGCAATGGCTAAGAGGAGGTGGTGGTGGAGGTGGAGGGGCAAAGTATACCGAGCGAGAAGAAGTAGGAGGTGGTGCCGTCCCATCGCACGTACATGCACTCGTCGATCTTGTTGGGGTTCTTGCGCGACAGGAACCGCAGCTGCGCCATGTCGTACTCGCCATAGTCGCGGAAGAGGATCGCGCCCCCGGGCTTCAGCACCCGATGCAGCTTGGCCAGCACGTCCACCATTTGCTCTGCGAAGCGCACTCGTCGTAAAATGAACGAACGAACGAACGAACGAACGAATGAAGTCTCGCCGGAGCCAAGCCGCCACGGGAAAGAGAACGCGAACAACTTTGGTGTGTGAGGGCGTACCGGGGGCGAGGGCAGACATGACGAAGACGAGCAGAATAAAGTCGACGGACTCGGAGGGGATGGAGGCCGGCAGGTCCTCCTTGGTCAGGTCGCTCACGAAGGCCGTGCACCGTCCCGCCTCGAACTCGGGATGCGTCTGAGTGCGACGCCCCGTGAGTATCCCGCGTGTGTGCGATGAGCGAAATACGACACGACACCCAACCACTACATCGCGAGGGCCTGCTAGGCAGCAGAGTTGCCATCATATGTACGTCGTGTGGTCACGTGCGTACCTGGAGGAGGCGGATGGCGGTGGGCGAAAAGTCGGTCGCGTAGAAGCGCGCGCGCGGGTGGGTCTTCATAAGGGGCAGAATGGTGTTGCCCACCCCGCACCCGTACTCCAGGAACGTGCGCTGTGGACCACCACAAGTCAGCACCACCGCCACCGACACGCACACACGCACGCACGCACGCACGCACACACACGCACGCACACGCACACGCACACACAACACGACGATACAGCGACAATGGCGAGGAGGATCGTTAGGGATGGGTTCCACGAACCTCTTCGTCGCTGGGAAGCAGCTCCGGGAACTGGTGGTGCAGGTAGTGCCGATCCTGGATGACCCCCCCCCCAGCCACACACACACGAATGAATGTGGTGCACCAGGCGTATCCAC
Organism: Acanthamoeba castellanii str. Neff; assembly: GCF_000313135.1. Classification (NCBI taxonomy): domain Eukaryota; phylum Discosea; order Longamoebia; family Acanthamoebidae; genus Acanthamoeba; species Acanthamoeba castellanii. The sequence continues at coordinate 415,704 of NW_004457268.1, read as the reverse complement.
GTTGTTTGCAATAAAGCAAAGCACCACGACAGCCGGCAGCCAGCCAGCTGAGCTCCCCACGCACCTTGAAGAAGTTAACGGTGTTGTTTTGGTAGAACCGGTCCCAGTTGGCCTGCGACCCCTCCACGAACTGCTCTGTTGCGTGCCGCCCCGCCGCAGCAGGCACACAACGTCAGCACAGCCCGCACCGTGTGGGAACACACTACAGAAGCGAAGGAAGGGAGTACGGCGGTGGTCGGAGGAGAGGGTGGGGGTGGCGGCCTCCCGTTGGCTGACGGCCTGCGCGCGGGCCGGGTCGAGCCCGGACACGAGCGCCCACGATCGCTCCGCGTCGACCTCGTCCTCGTCCAGCTCCGCCTTCCCCACCGCCACCGCCGCGGCATCGGCTTGGCCCTGGCCTTGGTCCGCGCCGCTCTGGCCCTGGCCCTGGCCAACGTTGTGGTTGTTGTGGTTGCTGTGGAGGAAGGACCAGTAGACGTCCTTCCAGCCCTCGTCCTCGGGCTTCTTGTCGTCGAGGGCGGCCTTCTCGAGCCGCGCGGCCCCGAGCTGCTGGGCGGCCACCTTGGCCTGGGCGGCACGGGCGGCCTCCTCCGGAGTCTTCTTCTTGCGCCGCACCTTGTCGTTGGGCCGCGGCCGCCGCTGCTGCTGCGCCCGACTCTTCTGCTGCCCCTCCCCCGCCTCTTCCTCCTCTTCCGCAAGGGCCATGCCCGCCAACGCCCCGCTCCACTCCTCCTCGCCCTCCGGTGGCTGCTCCATCTTCTTGGCTTGTAGATTTGTTTATTTTATAAATAATTATTACCGAAAAGCCACGTGGAGAAAAAAGAAAAGGAAAGAAAAAAAGAAAGACTTGGCCCTTTGTTTGGTTCGGTTGTTGGTGATCGACGCCGAGAGAAATGGCGATTGGTTGGTATGTACAGGGGCGTGGGTTTAGTCGTCCTGCTTGGCAGAGATGAACGTGGGTTCGGCATCGTCGTCGTCTCCGCCGACCATGGAGAGGAGCTGCCACTGGCCCTTGAAGTTTGCCTTCCACAGGCACACGTTCCCGTCGTCTCCTGCACAACGCCACGCGTGTGGGTGGATTGAAAGACAGCTTTCATAGATGAGAGCCAAGGCACATTGACGAGAAGTAGCCAGTCGCCCAAAGCCAGCGTACCCGAGGAAGCCAAAATTGTGCCCGTCACGTTCCATTGCACCCGCCACACGGCGTCCTTGTGCTCCTTCAGGGCCGCCTCCTCGTAGGGTGCAAACTGGACGAGCCAACGTTTAGTAAGAGAAGAGGGGGTGAGCTGGCATGCCACCTTTCTTGAAGTGACCGGGCAGCAGAAACGAAAAACAGCGCGACGTACCTGAGTGGGAGAGCGAGCGGTGGGCAAGCGCCAGATGCGGACCGTCTTGTCCTTCGATCCGGTCGCGATCAGATTGTAGGTTCGCCCTGCAGCACGGTAGACCAGGTTTGCGTTCAGTGAGTCGGAAGGGAAATCAAATTGACACAATACAAGTGCAGCCTCCCGTAGAGCAGACAATAACAACGCGCACGTACCGAGATTGGGCGCCCAGGCGACGTCGTGCACCTCTTCGGCGTGGCCACTGAGGGCGTAGGCGACCTTCCACCTGCCCTGCTGCTCGTTGTACTCCCAGACCTTCACCTCTAGAGGACACGGCGCGACGAATAACAGCACGATGGGCACACGGGCACAAGCTTGGGCGGCCAGGCGCGCGTGCAGACCGGTCCGACACAGAGACGCGCAGGAACGCAGCAGCGGTGAGGGGAGGGATTACCCTGGTCGCCCGCGCTGCCCACCGCCATCGAAGGCTTGTCAAAGGCGGAGGAGTTCCAGCTGATGCAGTTGCTCCCTCTGCCGGCGTCGCCACATTAGATCGTGGAGAGAGTCTCGACAAATCGGAGCACACAAAGAAAGGTGGAGAGAGGAAGAGCGTACCCCTTGTGAGATTCGAATTCGGCGGTGAGCGACCAGTGGTTGAGGTTCATGATGTCCATGGCCTCGTAGATTCGGCTGTGAGCACAAGCCAGCCAGTACAGTGAGACCACGCCGAGCACACAAGCGCGAAACAGGGGTACACGGCGATTGGAGGATGTTTGGGCTGCTGTACATGAAGCCGTCAGCAGAGCAGGTGGCAAGCTTGAGGCCCATGTGGTGAGGCGCAAACTTGATATCTCTCACCGAGTCACGCGAGTCAACGATTTCAGCACGCTTAATCCACGTTCGGCCCTGGCCCCGCACTGCAGCGCAGATGACTTAGACGATTAGCACGCGCGCGGCAGCACGAAGGCCAAGAGGCGGCGAAGGAGACTACGTGCCTTCCTCCTCGCCCTCTTCCCAGATGCAGATGGAACGATCGACAGAGCACGAAGCAATCACTTGGCCGAATTCGGGATGAGCCCACTCGACCTTCCAGACGGAGCCCTTGTGGGCCTTCCATTCGGCCGTCTTTTTCCAGTGCGATTCTTCATCGAGATCCCACACCTTTACCTTTTGGTCCGAAGAGCACGTCGCCAGCCGCTTCCCGTAGAAATCGTAGCTCACATCGTGGATCACCGCCTTGTGCTCTGTGGGAAATTTGTGGAAGGGCTTCTGCTCGCCACAAGAATCACAATTAAGAAGGCGCAAGGCATACCACACCGCGGCACGTACCATCTCGAGCGGCAGAAGAACTTGCTCAAATGTGATGTATGGAATTACAAAATCTCACACAGATACCGCTCTCCGCGCCAAAACAGAAGCGAGAAATAAAATGTGTAAAATAAAAAGGAAAAAATTACAAAAAGGGAAGAGAAAGAGAAGTGGCGCAAGTGACTCCTTAGAGGTTGACCAACCTCACCCCGGATTCGTTGAGGGCTGTCGTGGGCTCTCGGGAGGCCGGGTCGACGACGGGGTGGTAGTGGCTCTCTTCGTCGTCCTCGTGGTGTCCGTGGCCATGCCCGTGCCCGTGCCCGTGCCCGTGGCCATGGTCGTCGTGGTCATCGTGGTCGTCATGGCCGTTCTTCTTGTGCTTGTCCGCGGTCTTCTTGCAGCACCAGTTCTCCTCGCAGCCGGGCTTGCAGTTCTCCTCGCAGAAGGCCTTGACCTGTGGACCCCCCCCCGCACACAGAATGAAGCAAGGCGTGAGCACCAAACAACGCGCGCGCACGCAACACGTTTGTTTTTCGTGAGCAAGATTGGGGGGGGGAGAGACGTACGGGGTGGTTCCTGGGCACGAACTCGGGCTGCACGGTGGAAGAATGGATGCCGTGGTTGTGCATGACCTTCTTCACCTTCTTGACGAGGCCCTTCCACACGGTGCCCTCTTCGATGGCGACGTGCACGGAGCACACGACCGTGCCCTCGGTCAGCTGCCACACGTGGAGGTCGTGGACCGACTCGATGCCGGGCAGCGTGAGGAGATCCTCCCTGAGGGTGCCGAGCGCCACCTCACTGCACACAACGACAGCATGACCAGTCAGTCAGCTGACGCGCACCACACGAAAGCCTGGGGCACCGTGGTGGCGGAATGGGGGGAGTACCCAGGGGTGCTCTGCAGGAGGATCATGGAGCAGTCCCTGACGAGCGGGTACGTGGTCCAGAGGATGAGGGCCACGATGAGGAGCGACGAGGCCGGATCGATGTAGAGGACCCACCTGCCGTCGACGTAGTGGATGATGAAGCCCATGACGAGCACCACCGCCGACGAGAGCATGTCGCCGGCGTAGTGGATGAACACGCCCCACATGTTGAGGTCGAACTTGAGCTCCCTCTTCTTCTGCACGTTGAGTATCGAGGGCGGGTGAGTCCTCGCGCCACAACGAACAGAGCGCAGGCAGGCGCGTACCTCGGCGTGGGCGTGGCCGTGCTTGTCCTTCTTCTTCTTGTCACCATGGCCGTGGGAATGACCGTGCTTCTCCTTCTTCTTGTCGCCGTGGCCGTGGGAGTGGCCGTGCTTCTCCTTCTTCTTCTTGTCGCCGTGGCCGTGGGAGTGGCCGTGCTTCTCCTTCTTCTTGTCGCCGCCGCCGTGCGCGTGGCCATGTCCGCCGCCGTGCGAGTGCGAGTGACCGTGCGACAGACCAGTGACTAGAGGGGAAGGAGAACGAGAATGAGAGTGTGGCTCGCTAGCGCTACCCGAGTAGACAAAAGAAAAGAAAAGAAAAAGCCACAACAACAACAACAACAACAACAGGACAGGCGGGCGGGCAGGCATGCGGCGTACAGGCGAAGACGATGGTGCCGAAGGTGTTGATGCCCAGACCGCAGGCGGCCACGATGATGAACGGCCAGCCAGAGTCGAATTCCGGCGGATCGATGAATCGGGGGATGGACTCGAGGGCGACGTAGAGGCAGAGGGACAGCAGGAAGCACCCGTTGGTGAGCCCTCCCAGAATCTCTGAACGCACCCAACCGTAGGACATCTGGTCGCTCGACTCCCTCTTGGAGGCTTGCACGGCCCTGCACGGTTGACACGCGCACGCGGCGTCAGCTGACGACACGCACAGCGAGAGGCGCGAGAGAAGAAGAAGGAGAATGCGCACCAGAAGGCGATGTAGAGCGAAACGACGTCGCTCAAGTTGTGGAACCTGAACGAGAGAGCGAGGAACACGGAGAGGTGTTAGCCGGTGCTATCGAGAGACAGAGAAGACGGGAAGGGCGTTAACGCCGTGCGTCTCTCTGCTGGGGCGTTTCGGGGCGCGAGGATTTGGAAAGGACAAGGGACAAGGGCGCATACCCGTCGGAGAGCAGAGTCAGGGAGCCCAGCCAAATGGCAACGCCCAGCTCGCCTACCACGTAGATGAGAGTCATGCCGCCGATGACAACGAACGAGAGGAGCTTCATATCGCAACAGCTCGATTCCGATCTGGGCGACATATCCATCAAAGAAAAACATGCATCTTGTAAGAACTCATCATCTTCGCACCTTCAACGGATACGAGTATGAAGATGATTTGTTCGATTTTTTGTTTTCTACGCACTTGGAGCCGTGTTTGTGCCCCTTCTTCTTGCCGCCGTGTCCATGCCCGTGCTTTTTCTTGGGCACGATAAGCAGCTGCGACGGCAGGAGGGGGCTGACGTCGTCGTCATCCAGGCCGCTGGTGAAGGGGTGGTCGGCCATCTCTCTTCTTCAAGCCGTGCTGCAGGCTCCGGGCGCGATACAAACACCAAAAATTAAACACAGGGCTCGTCTTGCTCAAACCCCGCCCCCGCTATTTCCGCCTTTCGGGCTCGGGGGTTGGGCCGGTGGGATTGGGATTGGAATTTTAATGTCGGCCACACGGCGAAACACACGCAAAGTGAGGCGATCATCACCTCCAGCAACCTCAACACGCCCACTTGTGCCGGTGGTTGAAGGTCTGGAACTCGGTTCGCGAGTGAGCAGCATCAAACGTCCTGCAGGATCCCACACCGTTCCCAAGACAGACCGGTTGGTGCGCTGCCGCGGCCACGGAGCTGCTGGCATTTTGAGCAGCCCCGATCCCTTGTGGGGATGGCGACGTACCGGTGCATGAGCGAGGCAGAGAGGCGGATGGGCAAGAGGGTGCCCGCCCACAAGAGAGAACCGTATGCACACAGCACCACCGATGCCACGCACTCAAACGTAATCTACAAACGTGCCAAAAAAAAACAAACAATAAAACAAAAATCAGGCGAAGAGGGGGAAATAAAGATGACAAGTGGCTGATCGTACGTCCAGAGGAAGTGACCCGGTCGGTGTCTCCATGATTCGCAAGTAGTTGCGATCTGGCACAGAATTTGGGGACTGAGATGAAAAGCGATTTACTGCAACAAATGAAGATGGGAGCGTACATTGAGTGGCCGAGTAGGCAGAGTGGAGGAGCAGGGCAAAACCCAACACTGCAATTAGTCGTCCCTTGTCCGCGCTGTTCATCTTCTTGCCTCTTTTTTGATTTCAATTTTTCGCCTTTTCGAGGCTTGTTTTCTTTATTCTATTCTGGGCGAGAAAAGAGAGAGAAAAGCGAAAAAGCCGCACACCACCATGAAGAGGAAGAGCGTCGAGCTGGCAGAGGACCAACCAACAGAGCAAGCGACGTGCAGCAGCAGCAGTACCATGGACGAAGACAAGACAGGTGGAGGAGACGGGTGGGCGGCTCTCCCGTGGGTGCCGCTGCTCGAGGCGTTCTCGCTGCTGGACCGCCCCTCGTACCTGGCCCACGCCGGGCTCGTGTGTCGCGCCTGGCACGCCGCTGCCACAGACAATCGCGTGTGGCGCCGTCTGTGCCAACGCGACTGGCGCATTCGCCGCCCATTCGGTACTTGGGCCCTCGCAAGCTGCTCTTTCTTATCCATCTGCAGCTCATCTGCTTCTTCTTTTGCTTTCCCTCTCGACCAAATGTTCTGCAGGCGCGTCGCAGGCAAATAGCGCAGAGGGAGTCGATTTCAAGGTGCGTACCTCTATGGCACGCGCACACGCTCACCCCACGCCCGCACGCACTGACGGGGGGGGGGGCTCCACAGCGTCTCTATGGGGAGATGGTGCAGGAGCACGGCGAGTACCGCGCGCTGTACGCGGGCGTGAGCGACATGTGGGAGGCCTACGAGAAGTGGCTCGCCGCCAAACTTCCCCAGATCACCCTCATGCCCGCCGCCACGCCGGTACATATAGACCATCTGGCCCCACACGCGCCCGTCCACGCGATCCTCTACACAACCGGCATCTCCCATTTACTGACCCATGATTGGTGTGCCGTGTGTTTCGTGTGTCGTGTGGTATCGTTGGGCCATGCGGCAAATGACAGGAGGCAGTGCGTCAGCTGGAGGAAGTCCTGGGAGCGGAGCTGCCGCTGGAAATGAAGTGCTCCCTTCGCATTCGCAACGGCCAGAACCTCATCACCAACCTCTCCGGCCTTCTCGGCGGCTACTCCTTCTACGTACCACCACCACCACCACCGCCGTTGCACGCGCAACCAACACCCGACCCTTCTATATATATATAAATACCACATATATATATATATATCCGTACCCGGCTTTACGATTGTGTGGTGTGCGCGTTGTGTGTGTGTGTGTCCTTTCGCCGTGAGCGCACGTAGGACCACCGGGTGGAGATGCAGTTGCTGGGCGTGAACGACATCCGCCTGCTTTCCGATACCATCACGCGGCACGTGCAGAACGACCCACTGTTCCCGCAGTGGCTCGCCAAGGCGTGCCCCATCGCCCGCTCCCGGTTCATGGTACCCTTTCCCCCCCCCCACCTCCTCCATTTTTCCTAGCGTGCACGCGCGCGTTATGCCTGCCCAATCGCTCACGTGCGTGGCGCCTACGACACCACACGCAGGGCAAGATCGTGTTTGTGCTCCTGCACGACCTCGAGGGCCACGGCAGCCGAGGCAACGTGGTCGCCTGCTCGTAGGGCCACCCCCCCCCCTCCCCCCTTCTTTCCTCTCCTCTCTGCGTGGTCCTGTCGCCAGTCGATGATTAAGCTCACCCTCACGACACGATACGACACGACACTCACGCGACACACGCGACACAACGGCACAACACGACACACGCGACACACACGGCATGCACGCCGCACATGACATAGGGAGGACTACCAGCACACGTTCTTGCTCGCGCGAGATTACACCTCGTACCTGTCCGATCACCTCGCCAATCTCACCAAGGGCCTGTACAAACGTGTGTAAACCCCTCCCCCCCATCACGCCCAGAGGTGTGTACTCTGTTTGGCAGCTGACCGTGTGTGTGTGTGTTGTGTGTGTGGTGTGTGGTGTGTGGTGTGGTGTTCCTGTATGCAGTGGATGAGAAGTGCCAGATCAACCTGTTCCCGCAGCCGGGAGCCCGCGGGGTGGGCGTGGCGACGACGCACGGCATCACGGTGGAGACCTCCCCGCTCTTCGTCCCGGAGAAGTCGAGCCTGAGGTCGGACCCGCCCTCCTACTTCTGGGCCTACCAAATACGCATGCACATGCCCGCTGACTGCTCCGCTCGATCCTCCCAGGTAGGTGACACGCACACGCACACGACGCGCGTCTAACACTCGAGTGCTGCGTCGTCGTACTGATTGTGTTGCCATTGGTGGTGCGATGACAGCTCAAGTCGAGGCACTGGGTGATAACGAGCGCCGACGGGCAGGTGCAGGAGGTGCGCGGGCGGGGCGTGATCGGGCTGTTCCCCGTCATGGAGCCCGGCGCCTACTTCGAGTACGAGAGCTGCTGCCCCCAGCCTGCCCCGCACGGCACCATGAAGGGCAGCTTCACCATGGTACGTACCCTCCCTCACCTTCCACGTCGGAACCACCAAACGTTTCTAAGATTGGGAACGCGTCGTGTGCAGGAGTACCTCGACTCGCACGAGGAGTTCGAGGTGGTGGTGCCCGAGTTCGAGTTCTTCCTCCCTCCCGGCTCGCGACCCGAGGCGAGCTGACAACGTGTGTAGCACAACGTGAACTTTCCACGCACGGTTCTTGTGCTCCTCGACGACGCATTGGGGGGGGGGGTGAAGGCAAGCGTGGTGGTGTCACAGGGGTAGTTTATCTCAGGTGGTTGCGCGACCAAAGGAGGAGGCTCGCGTGGTGGCAGTGTACAGAAGAAGTGGAGCGTGGTGGTCTGGGCGAAGGGCGCGCTTAGTTGCCCTGGTTCTTGAGGAGGGCGTCCTTCTTGGCCAGCTCGCTCTCGAGGAAGGCAATGCGGTCCTTCTGCTTCCTCCACTCGGCCCTGAGCTCCTTCTCGGAGGCGGGGCCCTCGTCCTCGACGGACTTGACCTCGGTCGGGTTGAAGTCGGCGGGCCTCTCCCTGGCGACGAAGCCACCCTCGAGCGAGATCTGCTTGGGGGGCACGGTCTTGCCGCCGAACCACTCCTCGGCGGTGGTGGTGGGCTCGGGGGCGGCGGTGGGCGGGTAGATGTCGTCCTGGAAGACGTCGAGACCCTCCTTACGGGGCACGTTGAAGGAGATCGGCTCGATACCAGTGGTGGTGGCCTTGATGAGACGCGAGATCTCGCACGAGCCCACGTCGACGCCGTACTTGGGGTAGTAGGCCATGCCGCGAGCGGGCACGTTCGACTGGTACTGCGACAGGAAGTAGATCTTCGAGCCGTTGTCCGTCAGCTCGTAGTAACGGATGTTACCGTCACCCTGCAATCACCATCACCATCGCCACCACCGAGAGACGTCAGTCGCTACCACACTGGACCCGCTGAGGAGGAGAGCGGTAGGTACCTTGCCGGCAAGGAAGATGATGCTGGAGTCAGGGTCGAAGAAGGGCATGAGGAGACCGGAGCCGGTATCGATGTTCTCCTGGGCGAGGGCGGTGCCCATGTTGGAGGGGTCCCAGATGGCGTACTGACGGTCCGAGGTACGCGAGAAACCGACGGTGAAGACCTTCTCGGTGCGGCCGAGGAACATGGCGCGGCTGCCCTTCACACCGGTGTGAGCGGCGGCTTCCTGGAAGTGTAAAGAGACAGCACAGACCAAACAGTCAGCCAACCGGGCATCAACTTGGATTGGGGGGGGTTGATGAGTGTAGAGGGATTTGATGGATGAGAACGTACCGACACAACCTGGCCGGTACGGGGATCGATGATCCTGATCTTCTTGTCCTTGCAAGCGGTGGCGATGAGCGAACCCTCGTAGTTCCAATCGATGGACTGGATGATGTCGGCGTGACCATCAACGTGGCACTTGGCGGCGCCCTTCTCGACGTCCCACACCTTGACGGTGTAATCGGTCGACGACGTGGCGAGCACGTTGTTGGCGGTCGGGTGCCAGCGGACGTTACCGACCTTCCTCTTGTGGCCGGAGAGGTTCTGCACGGGGTCGCGCATGGTCTCGGTCAGGCCATCTGTAGCAGACGGAAACACGGATTGTCAGTCAAAGAAAAAGTAGCGGGATGATGAGTATGATGATGGAGTGAGAATGTGTAGCGAGTCAAGTGTGTCCCAAGGCGTGTTGTGATTGTACACAACATGGCCAGTGTAGAACGACTTTTACGTGGTGGCCGAGGAGGAACGATGGTGGTCGGTAACGTACCCTCGGGGACCTTCCAGATCTTGGCAGTGCCGTCCTCAGAGGCCGAGGCGAAGAGGTAGTCGTTGAAGGGGTTGGCGTCGACGTCGAGGACGGGACCCTTGTGGCCGGAGACGAGGGGGTAGTCGGCCTTCAGCTTGCCCTTCTGGACCCAGGGGACGACGGCGAAGGAACCGCCACCAGCGGCCTCCCAGCACACGGCGAAGAACTTGGTGTTGGCCGTCACGTAGTTGGAATCCCACTGGTTGGTCGAGAGCCTGATGTCGGTGTAGCAGTTCTCAGGCTTCTGGGGGGTACCGAAGACGTGCCTGTACTTGGACTGACGAACCACGCGAGACATCTTTTGTTCTTCTTGGAGGGGAGACGAGTGAGTGTGTGGGCTGCTGGTGGTGGAAAGGTCGGTGGAGAAGAAAATGGTGCCTTGGACCTCGTCGCTTGTGGCCTCCCCCCACGCAGCCATGCTCCCCGGTGGTTGGCCCGGCCAACCTACCTCCGGTCCACTCCGCCTCCGCGCACCATTGGCCCCCACACCGTGAGGCTCCCCAGACACCACGAGCGGAGCAACCAGCGACCCAACCACCACACATTTTTCGAATTCGCTACAGGCGCCAGTCTTTTCGGTCGTTGCCACGTCACCCATGAAGAAAAGTTACGAGAAAATGCCGGCATCGAAGAGAAATCTGAAAACGAAAACGAAAACGAAAACAGAAAACTACAACAACAACAAAAAAAAAAAAAAACTAGACAGAGAGAGATGAGCCTGCGAAGCCGACAACACCCCAGCGCGTACGTCCCTCCCGCTATGCGCACGGCCGTGGGGCAAGCTGCGGCGGGGGCCTTCACTTATTTTGGGGGGGGGGTTGGACGTGGCAGGCGCACTTCGCTGCTGGGGTATGACGTGGGCACCTCGTCTTCCTCGTTCGTTGGCGGTACCTCGGCCGAGGTTCACCAGGGCCATGCAGCAGGGCGGGCCGACGAACTGCTGCTGCAGGGCCACAACGACCAGAAAATAGGCGAACTCGAGCGGCAGGTGGGCGCCATCAAGCACGTACGTGTCCTGCCCCCCCTGCCTGTCGTGATGTGTGGCGCGTGGCCGCTTGTGATCGACCAGCGGCTGCTAACGTCGTGCGTGGGGTGTCGTCGTCGGTTCAGATCACGCTCGAGATAGAGTCGGAGCTGCAGAACAGTAACCGGATGCTGGACGAGATGAACTTCACGATGGACAACACGCGAGCCCTGCTGGAGGGTGCCATGAAGCGGCTGGAGCAGGTGACCGCCGCCGCCGGGTCGCGGCACATGGTCTACCTCTTCATGTTCTGCTTCTTCGTGTTCGGCCTCCTCTACTACCTCATCCGCTAGCGCGCGCGCGCATTCCAACCCCGTTCCCATCCGCCCGTCTATCCACCATCCACCCATCTATTTCTTCATCACCCACGTGGGGGCCGAGACCCACAGGAGCACCCCACACCACCACCGCCAAACACCAAAACTGTCGCGCGTCTGCTGGGCGCATTGACTGTCCGATAGGACAGCAGCACTCGGTCGCTCAGGCCGACGACCCGCTGATGTAGAAGTACCGCTCCCTGTACGCCTCGATGTAGGATCGGGCCATGCCTTGAACACACACGCATGCGCACCACGCGAATGTCAGGCCGACGTCGAGAGAGAGAGTCGCGCGGGTGTAGTGCGTGTGTGTGCGTGTGTGTGCGTGTGGGAGAATGGCGTACCGAGAGCAGCGGTCACGAACGGTAGTCGCTTGAGCAGGTCGGCCAGACGACGGAGCACGCAGCTGGTGAGCAGAGCCTCGTAGAAGGGGGAGCGCACCAGGTAGTACGCCCACTGCAGGTGTGTGCGCCGCCGCCGCTCACGTCAGTTGGTTGGGGGCACGTGCAGGTCGCTACCACCCAGGGGCAGCAGGGGAGGGGAAGGAGGAGGAAGGAGGTAGGCGTGTGTGACCTGGGTGGTGCGACGACTGAGCTCAGGCGACGGGGACTTGGATGCCGTGGAGGAGCACGCCCACGCCCCCACGTCCACGGCCAGCGAACAGCACCAGGCTCGCCACGATCGCACGCCCCACACGTACATTGCCGCCACTGCCACCCCCCCCCGCCGCCCAGAGAGTGAGTGGTCCACCCACAACCAACCATGCCAGCCAACGACGACAACCAGCCACCAGCCACCACCAGCCACCACGGGGGAGGCGTACGGTAGGCCAGAGGTCGCAGTATGTAGAGGAGCTCCCCGGTGAGCGCCCAACCCTTGAGGACGACAGCAGCAGCATCGGCGTCGTTGTCGTGCGGGCCGTTGCTTCCTGCCAGGGCCTGGCCGCCGCTCTCGTGGGCGGGCGGGGCCGCGTCGTGCGGGTGGTGCGCCGCCGCCCTGCCTCTCGCCCCTCCCCTTCGGAGGATCGTCTCCCTCTGGCTTCGTCCGCCTCGCACAGCACTCTCCGCCTGTCGCCCCTCCCCCCCCCATGCCACGCGCCAGCGCGCACGTGCCCACGTCAGCATCGCGTGCACGTGTTTTTTGGGCGCGTGTCGGAACGGATGGGGGGGGGGAGTGACGTACGAGGGTGGGGCGAACCGGAGGGGGAGGAAGAGGGGGGTAGGAGTCGTGGAGGGGCCGCAGGAGGATGTCCTCCTCCTCCTCGCCGGGCTGCTGCTTGGCCGCGGTGGCACCCGCCGCCTCGCCGCCCGTGCTCCGGCTGCGGATCCTGCAGGTTGCCATGTTCGTCAGCGCCTCACGACATCCGCCTCAAGCCTCGCCTTGGCACCCACTCGCCCACGCGCGCGCAACGCAACACAAAATGGCGCGCGTGTGTGTCGTGTGTGTCGTGTCGTGAGAGAGGTTGGTACTTGGCCAGCGCTTCTGCGGTGAAGAGGTGCTGGTTCTCTTCGGTGAGGACCTCTGTGCGCTCTGGGACCTTCTGATGGACGATCATACGACCTCCCTGGACGGCCAGCAGGCCCAGCCTCACCAACGCTCTGTCGCCGCCACACGTCAGCACTGCTCGAGCCCGCAAAACACGCAACGCAACGCAACGCAACGCACGCCAGAACGAGAGAGAGAGAGAGAGAGAGAGAGCGTACTTGAGGAGTTCGACGATGGCCACGGTGGTCCACTTGCCGCGAGAGCCGAGGCGATGCTGGGCGGCCACCTCGGCAAAGAGCTCCGTGTGTTGCAGCGCGGTGAGTCCCACGCGCAGCCAGTCGGCCTTGGACAGCCGCGCCTCGCCGCTTCCCGTGGCGCGGCGAAAGTGGCGCAGCACCACCACGTCGTGGTACATGCCCAGCAGCCCCAACGCTCCGTATCCTATTATTATCCAAAAATGGGGGGGGAGGGGTACATACACACGCACGCACCGCACACACGCGCGCGCGTAAGAACACCACCACACACACGGCGGGCATGGAGACTGTAAAGAGGGAGAGGGTCCACACCGAACTCGATGGCAAGCTCCGACTCCCGAAAGCGGCCAGGGCTGAAGAAGAAGAGGCCCCGGAGCGCATTTTCCATGTACCTGCGCGCGGACAACGTTGCCCGTCATGTGAGAGCTCTCTCTCCACTTATGATGATGATGACGACGACGGAGGGACTCCCTTTTTGGGGAGGGGGAGGGGGCACGTTGGGGTGCGTACCCGACTTGGGAAGCCTGCACCACGACCAGCTGCTCGTAGGCGGATACCGCTTGCCGGAGTAGCTCCATATTCAACAGAGATATGTTGGGTTGATAATAGCTATTCTGCACGAAGAAGAAGAAGATGTGCCGTGGCCTCCTCTTGTCGTGGGGGCTTCTGGGATGTGAAACCTCCCCGCCACGTCCTTGCATCTTACATTTCCCTTTCTATTTCCTTTTCGTCGCCTTTTCTTTGGTCTGTATTTTATTTTATTTTTAGTGTGCGAGCAACCAGTCACTGCTGCAGCCATGCACCGCCGCGCAGGTGGCCACCGTCCGCAGCAGCAGCGGCGGCATCAACAGGAGGAGAAAGGCCGCACGTCGGCCCCTTCACCTTCAGAACCACCACCGCCAGCACCATCAGCACCATCGGCTGCGTCGCCACGGCCGGCAGCAGGGGCGGTAGTGGCGGAGGCGGGTGCGGTGGTGGCCACCTACTACGCGCTGGAGGGCCTCTACGCGCTGGCGATGGGCCTCACGCAAAGCGTGGACGACCTGTTCCTCCTCCACGCCGGCCTCTCCATGTGGAGCGTGTTCCTCGTGGGCGCCGCCTTCACCGCCGCCCTCGTCCTCTTCGAAATACCCACCGGTACGTACATACCGTAGGCACCACCCACCCATCATTCACTGCTGCTGCTGCTGCCCCGTCCCTCTTGCTCACGCTACTGCTGGGTGGGTGGTGGTGCCTGGGCTGCCCATGCCCGATGCTGCTGCTGCTGGTGGTGGTGGTGCGGTGGTGATGTGGGCAGGCGTGGTGGCGGACACGGTGGGCCGGCGCGCCAGCGTGTTGGCCAGCCTCGCGGTGCGCTCTGCGGGGAGTGTGGCCTACGTGGCCGCCGCGTGGGCTCCCGCCGCCCTACGCCTCGGTACATCGCACCCCACATCTCTTTACCCACCACGCCACATCGCACCACCAGCCACCGCCGCCACGGCCTTGTGGAGCGGTTCTGCTGCTGGTGGTGATGGTGGTGGTTCTCACCGCCTTTCGCCTCTTGGTGGCGGTGGCGGCTGCAGTGTTGTTTTGCGGGCTCAAGGTGGTGATGGGCCTGGGCTTCACGTTCTACTCGGGCGCCATCGGTACCACACGCACACGCACACGCACACGCACACGCACACGCACACGCACACGCACCATTACCCCGCTCCCTCCCGCACCGGTGCTGCTGCTGCTGCTGTGGTGGTGGTGGGTGGATGGGTGGCTGGTGTCGGAGGGAGTGACCAGGCGCGGGTGCGTGCGTGGGTGCAGATGCGTGGCTCGTGGACGCGTTGCGCGTGATGCCCGACAGTGGTGGCCGCACTCTTGACCAGGTTCCGCCCCCCACCCCGCCACGGTGGTGGGCGCGTGGGGGGGAGGCTGGTGGTTGCGTGCCACGAGTGGCGCGGTGCCCTCACTCGTGCCTCTCTCTCTGTGTGTCGTGTGTGTGTGTCGCCTCTCCTTTCCTCCCCAATGATGTTTGGTGGGTGGCGTGGCCATCCCGGCACCGGGCTGGTACGGGTGGGTGCGCGCCAGGTGTTTGCGCGCGGAGCTGCCATCAGCCGCCTGCTGGGCCTGCTGGGCATGCTGGGCGGAGCAGGTGCGCCTCCCTCCCTTCCCCTCTCCTTGGCACACGCGTGACGCACCACCGATGTTGTGTGTACGTGGCATGGCAAACAATTAATTGGATGGGAGCGCAGCGATGGCGCAGGGCGCCCTGGGCATCCCCTTTGCCATGCGGGGTCTGCTGCTGGGCTGCACCCTGGTGGCCGCCGCCCACTTCATGCACGACACGGGCTTCAGCCCCACCCCTCTCACCGCCGAGTATGACCTCCTCGCTCCACGACGCGACACGCGACACGGCCAACGACACGGCCAGCGACACGACCAACGACACGACACGCATACAGCGATACACAATACACAATACACACAACACAACACACACAACACACACACATGGTTGTGTGTTGTGTGCGCAATGGGCTGACGCGGGCGGTACGGGTGTGCGTGGCAGTGTCTATGTGAGCAAGGTGGTCGAGATCAGCCGCGCGAGCGCCCGCTACGGGTGGTCGAACAAGGCCGTGCGAATGATCATGCTGGCCTCCTTTTCGCAGGTACCACCCACCACCCTGTGTCGGTCTGTATGTGTAGGGGGGGGCGCAGCTTCAGGAAGGCCTCACTTGTACTCCTACCACTACCACTACTCCTCCTCCTCCTCCTCCTACGACGTGGTGCGATGGTGCGAATGGTGCGCAGGCCATGTTGACCACGTGGGGTTTCTACGCGTGGCACAGCCACCTGCTCACGCTCTACGGGGACGTGCACGCCGTGTGGCTCATCGGTGGGTGGTCATCCATCTCCCACATCACGAGCGCACGCGCACAATGCTGAATGGCGGCGGCGGGGCATTTCGGGGCGCGCGTGCAGGCGTGGTGTCGGCCCTGGTGTCTTGCGCCCGCAGCCTGGGCAACCTGCTGGTCGACGCCCTGATCGCCAGCGGTCTCGTGCGGCACCGTACGACGGTCATGCTGGGCGCCATGCCCGTCCTTTCCCTCACCGCCATCGCCCTCGGCCGCAGCACCTCCTTCGCTCAGGCCCGTGCGTGCCCCCTTGCCCCCCCCCCCATTTTCTCCTCTCGTCTCGAGCTCGCACTCATGCGCCACGTGGGGGGTGGCTCAGTGTGTTGGCTCATGTGCCTGATGGCCACGATGGGCGTGGTCGACCCGGTGCGGCAGGCCTTCCTTCACCGCGAGATCCCGTCGGGGCAACGGGCGACGGTGATCTCCTTCCAGCAGATGTTCGTCGGCGGGGGCTCCGTCCTGGGGCAGCTCACCCTGGGGTACTGCGCCAACGTCGCCTCCATCCCGGCCGCCTACGTCGTTGGCGGCTGCCTCTCCCTCCTCTCCCTTCCCCCAATCTTCCTCCTCCGCTCCTTCCGACGACACACCGACGCCTTTGTGCCCACCACCTCCCCATAACAAGAACATCATCATCATCATCATCAACAACAACAAGAACATCATCATCGTCAACAACAACAGGAAGAACAACAATACTCCCCATTCCCAGTAGTGCATTGGTGCTATTCGGACTTGCTGGCCCACCCACCTCTGACGGCCCCCGCGTGTCGCTGCGCCAGGCCCGCTGCTCTAGCAGGACGACGGCAAGCTTGCGACGATCCCGGTCAGGTCGGCCAAAGCGGCGCGCAGGCGGGAGGCCGCACTCTCCTGCGGCAGCTCGGTAGTCTCCGGCGAGTCGCGCGAGATGGTCTGCCGAGTCTGCGCCTGCGGCACAAACGTTGCGGCGGTCGTGGGTCAGAGACTGGGGCCCCATGCAAACAGGTCCTCGTCTTCGCTGTCAACGCGTACCTGGACGGCGAAGTCGAGGAGGGCTTCCGCGTGCCCGTGGAGCAGTCGCTGGAGCGGGCCGACGTCGTGCGAGGCGTCGCAGAGCAGGAGCAGGTGCGTGAGGGTGTCGACGAGCCGGCTTTGGAGCGTGCTGCGGTAGCGGAAGTCGAGCTTGCTCTCTCCCGACGCCTCGTCGAAGGTCTGCACAAGGGTGCCCACCACGCCCGTGTGTGGTGGTGGCGGCCCCCAACCAACGGCGCGCCAAACGGTGATGAGAGCCGGCTCAGCTGATGATGGCCCACCACCGAATGGGTGCTCTCCCCAAGAAGCAAGCTTCCACCACGGGGGTAAGACAGAGGGGGGAGGGAGAGAGGGCGGACCAGAATGGCGCGGAGCAAGGCCTCGCATAGGTCGAGATAGGTGGTACCGTAGGCCCCTCGCCCCTGCGCAGCACAGACCGCCACGCACGCTCTGCAGGTGGCCCGGTCGTGGAGCGCATTAGCTCTCAATATAAATGTAAATATAAATGTAAATATAAATGTAAATATAAATAGCGGCTGTGGTGTGCGTGCGGAGGGAGGTGGGGGCACGTACGCGATGCGGACTTTGAAGTGGGCGGCGTCGTGGAGGAGGGCGGCCAGGGCGTGCCACATGGGGGCCAGGGTCGAGGCGGGGCATGCCGGCTGACGGGGTTGCGCATTCGCCGAATTCAGGGCGCTGGCGAGGGCGTAGCACGCGTTCCAGCGGGCCTTGGGCAGGCTCGATTGGAGGCAGTGCAGGAGGGCCGCCACGAGGCGCCGCAACTCGATGAGAGGCGCCAGGTGCCCGAGGGCGCGAGCGGCGTTGGCTCGCACCTTGTGGTGGTCCTCGCTGGCGGCTACCACCGCCTCGATGGCCTTGCCCGCGATCTCCCTCCTCGTGGCGTCCCCCAGCGGATCGCTCTCGCCTTCGAGATCCTCCGCCGCCGCCCCCGCGCCCTCCTCCCCCGCCGCCAGCTGCTGTTGCGATACCAGCACCTGACAGAAGTTGGCCAACGACCAGCAGGCGCGCGTCTAACATCCCCCACGAGACACACGAGACACATACGACACACACACGACACACACGACACACCAGAGATTGGAGAGGAGGACGGGGAATAAACAAAAACAGAGAGACAGGTGGTTGCGACGGATATCAGCAGCGCCGCAGCCAGTGGTTGTGTGTGGGGTGGCGGGGTAGGGGATGCACGCGTACCCGCACGGGGAGCTGGGGATCCTGCAAAGCAGCCAGGATAGCCTCCACGGCATCGCAGATCCAGGAGAGGTCCTAACACACACACACACACACACCGCATACACGACGCATACACGATACGTATCGTACCATGCGCGTATCATGTGTGTGTTGGCGGGAAGCAAGGGAATGGGGTTGGTCGGGACCACGGGCACGCACGGGCGCGACGGGTGGTGGTGGTGGCGGTGGTGGTGGGTACCTGGAGGAGGGACGGGAAGAGGGCAAACACGCCCAGCGTGCGCACCGAGGCGGCCCGCACAGAGGCCGCCGAGTCGGCGGTGGCGCACAGGAGAAGCGGCAGACAAGCGAGCTGGGTGCCCTTCTGCACGCGCGCGCGGACACGCCGGAGGCTTCAGCGCTCCGCGTGGGCAGGACCCATGCAACGCGCGGGCACGTGATGGTGGGGTGGTGGTGTGAGATGTGCGTACGGGCAGGGAGGCGAAGGCCCGGGGGCTCATGTTGGCCAGCCACGAGGCCACGGCGCCCCGGATCGACGGGTTCGAATCGGCAAAGAGGGCGTGGAGCGGGCTGGCCGGCAGCACGTCCTGCCACACCCGCGCATTCCCCTCCTCCTCCTCCTCCTCCCCCTCCCCCTCCTGATACTCTGAGGCGTGGTGGTCGCTCCCGCTCTTGGCTGCCTGCAGGGGCCAACGACACACGACAGACCACGACACACCACGACACAATAGTGAGCATGAGCGCAACTGGCGCATTGGGGGGGGGGCATTGGTGGTGAGTAGTGGAGGTGGGGCGGTGGGTGCCTTGGGGGGCCTGGTGAGGTTGGCCAGGGCGGAGAGGGCGTGGTAGCGGACGGAGGATTCCGGGCTGCGCAGGGCGGCGACAAACACGGGCAGGAGCGGGTGCGGCCACAGGTGGCGGGCCAGCGGGAACACTCGCCCCAGCCGCCCCAGCACGTCGAGGGCCGCCGCGCGCTCGAGCAGTGAGCCCCGAAGCGCGATCTCCACGACGGTGCCCCCCACCAGTCCCGCACCCACCGCGCCAACCCCGCGCCCCTCGGGCCGCGGCTCTTCACACTGCTGCTGCTGCTCGTGCGGAGAGGCATCGAGCGAGGCGAGAAAAGGCACGAGCTCGCGCGCGGCCGTGGCCTCGTCGATGGCGCCCAGCACGGCACCCACGCAACCGAGTGCCGCCGCCCGTACGGGCTCGCTGCCGCGCCGGAGCAGCAGCAGCCCATCCAACCGCCCCAGCAGTTCCTGAGTGTTCGCCCCCCCCCCGTGGCATGAGCGTCGGCCCAGCCACACACGACACGACACACGACAACATGACACACGACACACGCACACACGATACGGCAGGGGGAGGGGTTGCGTGGTACGTGCCTGGGCGTAACCGGGGGTGAGGCGCTGGTAGGGGACGCTCTCGACCAGCTGCGCGGCTGCCCTGAGCACTTGCACCAGACACCCGGCATCGCCCTCCTCGTCGAGCGACGCAAAGACGGCCTGGACCCCATCATGATGATCCCCACCACCCGCCATCAGACGGTACAACGAACCACACCACCATGCCCGCGATATTTCGTTTTTTCCCTTCAATATCTATCTACCTACCTATCTTATCTATCTCTCTAGTCTATCTATCTATCTACCTATCTTATCTATTTATCTATAGCGAAAGAGAAGGGAGTTGTGACGTACGAGGTGGATGCGGCGGACGGTGGCGGCGAGAGAGCGAGAGAGGGGCGTGTAGGAGCGCTGGAGGGGAGCCGAGCTCTTGGCCGTCCCGCCGGGCTCGTCGGCAGCGGCCTGCAGGTAGGGCCGGCAAGCATGTAGAGCCGCCCCCAGAGCCGCTGCCGCCGCGCCCCGCACCCGATGCGCTCCGTCCTCCCGCATCACGCCCACTAACACACACGTCACACGCCACACGTCACACAGCCGAGGCGCGCGTGCATACATGCATTCAGTCCTCCGGTCGGATGGGTCGGGGGAGGAAAATGGCTCGGTACCGAGGGAGGTGCGCCGGGTCGAATCGGAATCGGGGAGGTAGGGCTTGGAGTGTGCGGTGAAGACGCGCGGACAGTGGCGAGCGATGGCCTGCACACACGCGAGGGCGTGGAAGCGCACCTTCCATCCGGCCCTGCTCACGCCACCCCCCGCCACGGCCACGGCCACGGCCACCCCGCGATGTGCGTGAGGAGGCGGCGCGGCCAGGGCAGAGCCAGCAGATGTGTGCTGCCGCCATACAAAGGGGGTGGTGGTGGTGGTGGAAGGTGGTGGAAGGGAAGGCCGTACCCGTACGGGTTAGCGTGCTCCCCGTCAGAGCCCTCCGAGTCGGACGACGGCTGGTACTGCTGCTGGTGCTGGTGCTGGTGCTGGTGCTGGTGCTGGTGCTGGTGCTGGTGCTGGTGCTGGTGCTGGTGCTGGTGCTGGTGCTGGTGCTGGTGCTGGTGCTGGTGCTGGTGCTGGTGCTGGTGCTGGTGCTGGTGCTGGTGGTAGAGGGGGGCTGCCGGTAGTTGTGGTGCCGGTGGGCATGGAGGCGGCGGCGCCCCATCCGGGCGGGGGCGAGGGGGGAGAAGGGCGGGAGATGCCGGGGTCGTGCTGCTGCTGCCGCCGGTGGCTGTAGCGGTGGCGGTGAGTCCGCCGGGCCAGCGGGGCGTGCCGTAGAGGGAGAGAGGCCAGAGGGAGATCAGCAGCGGACCCACCTCTCGCTCCCCCGCCCGTCGCCACTCTGTGAGCACCACCTGCAGCCCCCGCATCGTGCTGCAGAGCGCCTGCCATCCCCGGCGCCGCACACCACCGCCGTGAGTGTGGCTGCTGCTGCCCATGTCGGTGGTGGCTGGTGGTGGCTGGTAGCTGGTGGCGGGGCTCGATACCTTGGAGAGGGCGGGGGAGGGGTGCTGGTGCGGGGCCACGAGGCGCGCGTGGAATACGCCGAAGTTGTGCCGGAGGGTGGCCCACACGAGCGGATAGTGGCGGAGGAGGCGGTTGCCGCCCCGCACGCACACGTTGGCCAGGCAGTTGGTCGCCATCCGCTGCACCTCCAGCCCTCCCTCCGCCTTCTGCGCCCACCCCACCAGCTCCTCGACCAGCCCCTGCTTCCCAGTCCGCGCAGACATGTCACACGACACACGCGACACATGCGACGCGACACACGCGACGCGACGCACACGACACACACGGCACGGTGAGCACAAAGACGCGTCCTGCGCCTCTGAGTGACATGGGCGGGCGGGCGGGCGGATGGGGGTGGAGGGGACCTTGTCGAAGAGATCAGGGCCACGCTCGAGGAGGACGAGGCCCAGGGCGTGCAGAGCCTCCGCCGCCACCACGGACACGGCGGCCAGGCCACGCAGCACGCCCACCAGCTCCTCTGCTTCGCTCAGGCACACGCCCTCCTGCACCACCCACCAGGCCACCACAAGGCCACCACCACCACCACCACCACCACCACCACCACCACCACCAGCGGACACACGACACACACGAAAGGCGCAGCTGTCGGTGAGGAGCAGGCTAGGTACTACGCGTTGGGAAGGAGGGAGGAAGGCGCCGTACGGAGGGGAGGCGCGCGAGACAGGTGCGAGCGGCCTGGCAGAAGGCGGCCTGCTGTCGCTCTCGCCTCCGCCGCTCCTCGTGCTCCTCCTGTACACGTACGGACTGCTGCTGCTGCTGCTGCCGATGCCGCGGCTGCTGGCGGTGCTGAGGCTGGGGCTGGTGGGGCGGCGGGCGGCGCCAGGAGGACACCCCGCCCGAGGAAGGCGTGCCGGCCGTCGAGTGCGCAGTTGGGGTTGGCGGTCGCGGGAGGAGGCGCGCCACGGCCAGCAGGTACTCGAGGGGACCTGCGTACTCCGCCACCGCCGCCGGCTGCTGCTGGTGCTGCTGGTGGCGGAGCACCGCGGCAGCAGAGAAGGGCAGGCGCCACGGGGGCGCCGGCAGGGCGCTGGGCGGAGGGGGCAGCTCCAGAAGCACCCTCAGGGCTTGCTCCACCGCGTCCTCCTCCTCCTCGCGCTTCTCCTCCTCCTGCTGTCGGTGGCGGTGGCGGTGCGGCGTATTGCCTGTTGGCCCTGCCGCCCCTGCTACCTTGTCTTCTTCCTCCATGGTAGGCTCTCTTGTGCTTGATTTTTTTGTCCTTTTTCTTTTTGGCTTTTTTTCTTTTTCTTCTTCTTTTTTCTTGCGCAGCGCCATTCATCCTCTCGGTCCTGGATGCCAGGTGTGAAGACAAAGTGCTGGGCAGCTTGAGGATGTCAGTGATGAGCTACCTGCACACATGTTTGGAAGCAAGTGAGTGCATTATCAGTTAGCTGGGAAGCAGAAGTGTGGGGTGAGGGAATCAAATAGAGTGGGGACAGCATGTGGCTTCAGTCTGATGTTGGTCCAGTGTGTCCTACTACTCCTTGGAAGAGGTGAAGAGAGGCTGAGAGCAGTGGGAAAACAGCTCTGGAGAAATCTCAGCATCTGTGACCAAGGGTGGGAGAGTCCAGGGAACACCTGGAGCAAAGGGTTGAGATGGCAGGCAACAGAAGAAAGCATGGTGGTGGTGGAGGTGGTAGGAACCAATTGGGAGTGAACTCAGCAGTTGGTAGGGCATTGACCACTCACCCTGGCAGTGGTATGGCTTATCACACATATGGAGCAAGATCAAGTTGGGGTAAAGGGTCCATCATAATGAAAGATGTGATACTTGAAAACACCTAGTGGAGGAAGCTTGGATGTTGTCCTTTCAAGGCAGAAGCTGGTGCAATAGTCAATCTTCAAAACATGTGCAGTAATGTTATTAATGGATTAGAGTGTCTTCCACTGCAGAATTACTTTGCAAGTGTGGTGGAGGTGGAGAAGAACAAGATGAAACTGACTGAATTGGTACACACCATCCCATCATGTACACATACACAATGAAATCTTATGAGCATTCTTTGATACAATTTCGTGGTGACATGATGAAATATCCTTTTAAATATACAATAAAACTATTTTATGTTATCATTTCAGTTTGTGTGTTGTGCCATCAGCATATCAGTTGTTTCATCCTTTCTGTTTGCCATCAGTATCTGTTGTTTCCTTATACTGCCTCTTTCTCTTCTCTTCCAGAACATTGACTCTGGAAAGCAATTATAACCACCATTATATATAAGTAATCTATCACATATGTGTACATGATAGAATAACTGACATATTCTCATTGCAGATAATGCTCAACACTCAGCTGACAGAAGAAGCCAAGAAAAATAGCACCACTGGAGCCAGCTCCATCATGGAGATGTCACCAGATTTGGTCTCAGCACCAGAGGTATGTGTGTTTTATTTGGAATGAAATGTAGTCCTTCATAAATCTCACCAATCCTGTACTTCCTTCAGGTTGATGGGACAGCCCAAACAAGACCTGCCATAGAGGAGCAAGTCACACTGCCATCTGCCATGGCCACTGACAAGGAGCTGTTGAAGCTCCAGAATGCTTTTCTTACTCTTTATGAAGCTGGTTATGCTCCCAAACTGCAGGACATTCTAATGCATACCTTCACCTGATAGCACTTTTACCAATTTATCTCCTCCTAGCCCACAGAAGAGGAGCTCTCCATGCCAGGAGGCCTGCTCAAGCAAAATGGTGCAGATCATGTGAAGATGACTGCTGTGATGATTGACATTGACCAAATGATGAAGAGTGGCACTCACTGGTTGGTGACTGCTAGAGGATGCAGAGTTCTCTCTATGTCAAGGAATGAGATGGGCATTCTGACAATGAGTAGGGAGGAGAAACTTCTTTGGATCCTCAGCAATCCAGACACCACCTTGAGAAGGAAGATGTTATTACAGAGTTGCAGGAGAGGCTTTGAAAGGAGACAGAGGAGAAGGAGAAAGCTCAAGAAAAGGAGAAACATAAAGAGAAGGCCAAAGGGAAGAGGAAATCCACTGACTCAGCAGAAGAGCCTTTCAAACCAGCAAGAACACCCAATGAGACCAAATCTGACTGGAAGGACCTCTGCAAGTGCATTGAACATCTCCAGGTCACTTGTGCAAATCCCAAGCTAGTTGACATTGTCCTGTGTGACATCTCTGTTGATGCATCTACTTGCCACTGGGATCAGCACAGGCTGAACCAAATGGTGGGTTACACCAATCTGAATTGATATGGTATGACCTCTCTGAAACAAGGCTCATGTGTATGATTACTAACCTGTCTCACCACACAGACTGCTTTGATGCATCCTGACAACCAATGTGCTGGAAATGGCAGCTCTTCTCAACCTCCTTGCTGACAACCCATTGTGTATGATACTCATACAGGACTCTACACCATCTTCATCAGTTGAGCAAACAAGTGCTGTACGTTCAATCCAGAGTTGCTGCTGGTCACATTGCCAAGATTCCCAAGCTCATGGCCTACAAGAAGCCCTCCTCATCAAGAAGTGGAACCCAAAGTGGCCATGTTGCTCCTCAAGTGCATCAACTGAGTCTGTATTTTGTTCATTTGACTTGGTGGTATATGTGAATCTGAGACCAACATCATCACAAGTGCTATTGACAGCATCATCATTCACTCCAATCCAACTGACATTGTGTCCTGGATTTCAGCAGCCTGGACTGTGGTGCATCAACTCACCTCATCCAGTACCTCAACTTCTTCTTGACCTTCACCCTGCTCCTCCTTGACCTCCATGGCATCAGCTCCTAGCACCCCTGCACAGGTACTCAACCAAGTGAGAGGCCCAGCCCTCCACAACCCCATGTGCAGAACCATCACACAAGAGAAAGCAAAGTCTTGAGGCTTACACCCACATCTGCACACACAGCAGTGCCCACAACAACCAGCACAAGCACAGCAGTGGATCTTGACACAAGCACCACAGGAGCAGGAGGAGCAGGAGCAGCAGGAGCAAGAACAGAAGGTATTTTAATCTGCCATCAAGATGCTCTCAATTTTGTCTTGCTATTTTTAAATTAAAACCATTAAGAACCACCATTTTTGTGTTGTCAACACATAGTCATCACACATGTACACAATAAAGTAAGTGTCCAGTTTTACAGTTTTTGTTGTCACATACATGAAAATGGTGTGTTTGACCTACTGTTTCTTTATGATAGGTGGAACACAAATCAGTGGCTCATCCAGGTCATGTGTGTGTTCAAGGAGATGTGCATCACTGAGGGGTCTGCTGTCAAGGCAGTACACATCACTGCAACCTCGTACAAGGACATCATAAACACACTCCAGCCTCACCTCCATGAGGTGGAGGGGCGCCACTATGCCCTCATGCCAGGCCAGGCATGATTCCCTGCAATACAGGTGTAACTAAACCCTGCATGGGTGGGAGTACTGTAGCATGGGTTTTGCTTTGGCAAAGGGGAGGGTGTTCTTGGAGGCAGGTGCCACACCTCTGTCATGCTCTCTGCAGTGGTCAGCATGTGACACACTCATCATGCTCCATGCAATGGTTGGTGTATGTGATGTGCCCATTGTGCTCCAATGAGCAGTTGGCATGCACCATGCGCCTGTCATGCTCCTTGTGGTGGTTGTGCTCTGTGTGGCAGTTGGCATGTGCCAGCATGTGCCATGCACCAATCACTCTCTGCACAGTGGTCAGTGTGCACTTTATGCCTGTCATGCTGTGTGTGGCTGTCAGTGTGTGCTGCATGCCCATCATACTTCACACAGCAATCACTGTGTGCTGTACACCCATTGTGCACATGGGTGTCTACACATGCCATGCAGGCACTGCACAGCAGTTGGTGTGTGCCACACAACTGTCATGCTCCATGCAGTGGTCAGCATGTGCCATCCACCTGTCATGCTCCATGCACCAGTCAGCATGTGCCCCAATACACTACAATGATCTGCATTGCTGTGTAAATTGGCAGCCCCTCCACCCTTCCTTGTGAAGTGGTGGGTACAGGGACAGGGGAAGCCTTGAGTGTACAGCCTTGAGATCACTACCCATTGGCTTCCCCCATGCTGCTGCATGTGCCGCCACGTGCGCAAAATTGGATTTAAAAAATGTTAAAAAATGTTTTTTTGCGGGAGAAAGAAGAAAGTTGGGTAAGGGGGGCCTCTAGCTGGAGGAGGAGGAGGGCGTGTTGTTGGTGGCGGTGGCGAGGAAGGCGAGAAGGTCTCGCTTGGTGACGATGCCGCGGAGGGCCTTGGGGGCGGTGGGGGAGGCGCGGTGGGTGACGAAGGCGACGTCGTTCTTGCGGAGGGTGTAGTGGAGCTGCGCGAGGGGCAGGTCGGCGGGGATCTCCCGGAACTCGGCCAGGAAGGCGACCGTGACGGGCGGCGAGGGCGCCGACGGGGGCGCGGCGAGGAGGGCGTCGGTGAGCGAGTCGAGGGAGACCACGCCCTCGAGGCCCTTGGCCTCGGAGATGACCGGCAGGTGGGTGACCTCCGGGTGGGACTGCAGGAAGGCCAGGGCGTCGCGCAGCGTGGCCGTGGGCGGGAGGGCGTGCGGCGAGTCGAGGCGCAGGTCTGCGACGGTGTGCTGTCCGTAGTGCTCGTTGGCCGGCGGCTCCATGTAGCCCAGGTCGATGCACCACCTCGAGTCCAGGAACTTGGACATGTAGTTCCTCACGCCGTCCGCCAGCACCACCACGATACGCTCGCCTGATGTGGTGGTGTGCACCAGCCACCACCAGCCAAACCGCAAACGTGACTCGCGAGGGTCAGTCTGACGTTGTCACCGTCACACGACGGGGGGGGGTGCGTGCGTGCGGGTGTGCTGTATGGTGTATGGTGTGTGGTGTGATGTATGGAGTGTATGGAGTGTACGGGGTGTATGTGGGGGTACCCTTCTTGGCCTTCTTGGCGACGTGGAGGGCGGCGTAGAGGGAGGAGCCGCAGCTGCCGCCGACGAGGAGGCCCTCCTCGCGGATGAGGCGGCGGGCAAGGAGGAAGGACTCCTTGTCCTCGGTCTTGACCCACTCGTCGACGAGGCCGGCGTCGAGTACGTCGGGGATGAAGTCGTAGCCGATGCCCTCCACGCGGTAGGGGAGGATGGGGCCGGGGCCGGCCAGGATGCTGCCCACGGGGTCGGCGCCGACGACGCGGCAGTGGGGCACCTTCTCCTTGATCTTCTTGGCGATGCCGGTGATGGTGCCGCCGGTGCCGGCCGACACGACCACGTAGTCCACGTGCCCGTCGGTCTGCGCGAGGATCTCCTCGGCCGTGTTGTCGTAGTGGGCCTTCGGGTTGGACGGGTTGGCGTACTGGTCCAGGATGTGCGCGTTGGACAGCTCCCCCTGCAGCTTCTTCGCCACCCCGATGTGCGACTCGGGCGCATCCCACGCCGCCTCCGTCGGCGTCCTGATGATACGCGCCCCGAGCCCCTCGAGCACCGCCACCTGCACCACGCCACACGCCACACGCCACACGCCACACGCCACACGCCACACGCCACACGCCACACGCCACACGCCAGTGCTTTGGTCAGGCCCATCCCCGTCCATGGTCTCTTGACGACCACATATTTCTTGATATATTTAAATAGATTTAAAATATATATATATATATAGGTATGTGATATGTGTAGAACCGCGGTATCGGTGGGTGGGTGGGGCGAGAAAGGTGAACCTTTTCCTGGGACATCTTCTGGGGCAGGGTGATGATCATGTTGTAGCCCCGCACGGCTCCCGTGAGCGCCAGCCCAATGCCGGTGTTGCCGGAGGTGGGTTCGATCAACGTATCGCCGGGCTTGATGCGGCCGCTCGCTTCGGCGTCGAGAATCATCTGCTTGCCGATGCGATCCTTAACCGATCCTCCCGGGTTCATGAACTCACACTTGGCCCCTGCATAACAATAATAATAATAATAATATAATTATGAAACACAGATGGTGACAAACGCATCGATAAAAAGGAAGATGAATGTTGTGCAAAGCACAAAAGGCAAAAAAAAAGATGTAAAGAGACAACGCCAACAAATGAGGAGATGGTGGCGAGGGAATACGAACATATTTCGCACTCATACTGGGCGGAGAGTTTATTGAGGCGAATGAGGGGACTCCACCGGATGGCAGACACGGCGTCGTAGTAAACTCTCTTTTCCGTCGATTCTCTGTGTTCCCCGTTGGTCCGTCAACAGCAAAGCATTTTGAGGGAAGCTGCTGAGCAAGAGGCTGCCCTCTCAAGCAAGAGCACGTACTCGAGGGCGGGGGCGGGGGAAGGGGCTTGCATGGTGTGGCGTGACGAGGGGAAGATGAGGGAAAGATGCAAAAGCAAAAGAAGGTCTGTACCTTTCTCCGTTACCGCCCCCCCCCCCGCGGAAAACTCCTGGCTTGTCGACCACGCCACACGGGGACCACCGGCAAAAAACGGAAACGTGCCGCCACTGGCGGATCCCTCCTTATCTCTCGCCCCCCCCCCCTGGCATTCCTTGGCTGCCGCGGAACAGGAATCCTGCCCGCCTCCCACCCGCGGGGCCACGTAGTACGAGGGAGGTCTTTGTTGGTCACGTCAGGTGGGGGGCTGGTGGTGGTGGTGGTGGTCCGGCAGCTTGCCCTTGAGCGGCGTGGAGGAGCTCTGGGGCGCCGCCTGCGTGGTGGCGATGGCAGCCGCCTCTGGCGGGGCGGGATGTGGTGCGGAGAGAGTGGGCGGCTTGAGCGGCGTGAGGTTGAGCGGCCACGACGAGGCAGCCGCCGACGTGACAGAGGACAACGCCGCCGGTGACGAGGAAGACGACAACGAGGCCGACGACGAGGACGAAGGGGCTACGACGTGTCCTCCCCGGCCGGCGGTGCGGTGCAGAAGGGCGATGGAGCTGCTGCTACTGGCGGCGGCGGCGGCTATGGTGGCGGTGAATCCACTACCGGCACCACCACCGCCAGCCGTCGCGGAGAGAGGTGAGAGGTGGGTCGCGCGATGCGAGAGCCCCGGCGTGACGGGTCCGCATGGAACAGGAGTGGGTTGGTGCTGGGCCTTGGCGCGGACAGCGGCGGCAGGCGAACCGCAGGCTAACGCCTGCAGTGCGGGAGGAGAAGGGAGGGCACCGAGGTGGATGGTCGTCGTCGTGGTCGTGGTCGTGGTGGTGGTGGAGCCCCCCACCGAAGCCGAGGAGGTGGAGGCGGAGGCGTGCCCGAGGGCGAGGGACAGGCCAGTCCCGGGCTGCTGCTGCTGCTGCTGGTGGTGGTGGTGTTGCTGCTGCTGCTGCTGCTGCTGGTGGTGGTGGTGGTGGTGGGGGAGGGCCAGACTCGCAGACCCGAGGCGGGCCAATCCGCCGCGGGCCGCTGCTGGGCCGAGGCCAGGGTGGGCGGAGGAAGGTAGGACGCCCGACGACGATGACGTCGACGTGGCTGTAGCCGCCGCCGCCGCGGCAGAGGGGAGGCGGTG
>NW_004457268.1:381722-385733 GCF_000313135.1 Acanthamoeba castellanii str. Neff | reverse complement strand
AGCTGCAGGATGGCGAAAGATGGTCGACCCGCCGCCACGCTGGCACTCCCGGGAGGCGGCGCAGACGTGCCAGGGGCAGGCGCCTGCACGTGCGCACCACAAGACACATGGGTGGGTGGGGTAAGATCCCCAGAGAGAGAGAGAGAGAGAACGGCAGGTAGTGTTACGTCGTATGAGAGGGAGAGGGGGGGAGAGAGAGAGAGGCGTGTGTGGTACGCTGGTGGAGGCGCTGAGCATCGCCCAGTGCTGGAGGCACTGCTGGCGGGAGCGGCGGTGGTAGCGGGTGGGCGGAGCAGAGTTGACGATGTCGGCGATGAGGTCCCAGTTGGGGGAGGGGCCGTAGGCCTGCACCGCCCGATCCAGCACGCGCTCCTCTTCCTGTGTCCAGGGCACCGGCAGGGCCAGGGCCGCCCCTCCGGTCGTCGTGCTCGGGTCCGCCTCCTTGTCCGCTCCTCTTTTCGTCGGACCTGGTGGTGGTGCGGTGGTGGTGCGGTGATCACGTGGCCCCGCGCGCGTGCGTGCGTGGGTTAGGTTCTGATCAAGACGTGGTGGTGGCGGCGGCGGCTGCTGGTGGTCAAGGGGCAGACAGGGAGGCGGGCGGGCACGGGGAATACCTTTGGCATGGCGGGGCGTAGCGGGAGACTTGGATGGCTTCTTTTTCTTCTTGGCAGCGGCGGCGGCGGTGGTAAGGGCCTTGTCGCCCTTGGCGTGCTTGAGCTTGGCGGCGGGACCCACGCCCTTGTCCTCCTTGACGGTGCGTCGCTTCTTCTTCGCGGGCTGCTTCTGGCCGCTGCCGCTGGTCTTGTCCGAGGCCGAGGCGATCTCCGCGGACTGTTGGAGAACGGGGGAGGGAGGAGAAGAGGGTCCTGCGCTGCTCCTCCCCGTGGCGGCGGGCTTCCCCTTTCGCTTCTTGGTCGTCGTCGTCGTCGCCGCCGCCGCCGCCTCGGTGTCGGCCTTATTGGGGCGCTTCGTCGGCGCTTCTGTGGGCACCTCCATGTCGGGCAGCTCGGGGAGGAGGGGCTCGGAGGAGGGCGGAGCGTGACGGATCTTCATCATCTTCATCTTCATTATCTTCTTCTTTTGGAGCGTCGGCGTCGTGTGTTTGGCGGGGGTGGAGGCGGCGGAGAGAGGAGGGCGGTCGGCCTTGTGGGGCGCGGGGTGGTGCTTCTGGCGGAAGGGCGTGAGGGTGGTCTGCCTGAGGGAGGAGGAGCTGGCCCCCGACGACGGCGCAGAGGCGGAGGCGGCGGCGGCGGCCTTTTTCGCGGAAGGAGGGCAGGAGAGGGACGGGGGAGAGGCGGGGTCGGGGTGGTGGTCGTGGTGGTCGTGGTCATGGCGGGGGAGGTAGTGGATGCACGAGGGGAGGTCGGGGTACGGGTACAGCTCCGGGAAGAGCTCCCGGTCGTAGGAGGGCACGTAGAGCTGGTCCTCCTCGGGGCACCACGCCCCGTACACGGCCGACCCGCTCAGCGCCGCCTCTCGCCACTCGCTCACGCTGCCCACCACCTGCGTGACCACCACCACCCACCACCACACAATTCATATCCAACGCGCGCCCCGCCGACGAAGAGCACGCCACGCCAGGCCACGCAACCGCGGATGGTCACAGGGAAGTGTGGCGAGGTGAGTAAAGGGGTGGACGCGCCCCCCCCCGGTTGGCTTCAGGCAGAGCAGAATAACAATAACAATAACAATAACAATAATAATAATATGGGGGAGGAGAAGGAGGAGGGATCCCCAGCAGCAGAGTAGAGTAGAGAAGGAAAGGCGCAGTCAGGCAGGCAGGCAGGCAGGCAGGCAGAGAGGCAGAGAGGCGCGCGCGCGCAGATGAGGCAGCAGCAGCAGCAGCATACATAAATGTGGATACCTCATGTGACTACCTCATAAAAAAGCAGCTCCTCGTCCTGGGCGCTGGGGGCCGGGGGCTCTTGGGCCAGAAGGAGCTCTTCCTTCTTGATGCGCTGCAGCACGTCCCGCTCCCACTGCCTCTCCTCCTGCTCCACCTCCTCGTGCATGGCCTCGAGCTCTTGCGCGTCCACCACCGGATTGACCTCGTCCAGGAACTTGAACGCATACCTGCGCAACCCCACCGCCACCACCACCACCAAGCCACCGCCACCACCAAGCCACCAAGCCACCGCCGACCACCATCCAACCCAACCCAACCCACGACCCGCAGGAGCATGAGTCCCAGAGTGAGGCGGCGGCCGGAATACTACCAAGGACCCATCGAGCGCAGCCCACAGGAGGGAGGGAGAGAGAAAGCTCCCCACCAGCCAGCCAGCCAGCCAGCAGCCAGCACGACTACCCGGGGGGGGGGGTGAGAGGGAAGGCACATCGTACCGCTCGATGGGGGACAGCACGGAGAGGAACGTTTCGTTGTCCGCCGCCGCCGCCGCCGCCTTGCCCGCGTGCACGGCAGCTGGTCCTCCCGGCTGCTGCGCCAAGGGTGGGGGGGGGGAATTATAATAACGCTCTGGGAAGGGCCGCATCCTTCCACCTCTGGTGGCGGCGGTGGCGGCGGTGGCGGCGGCGGTGGCGGTGGGTTGGGGGGGGGGGAGGAGGAGGGGTAAGAACCGTCAATGGGTGGTGCGGATCTTCGGTGAACTCTTGCATCTCCTCGGAGAGCTCCTTCTTGAGCTGTTCCATGGCGTGCACGTCGGATTCGTCCTCTACCGATGCGATGGCGCGCTCCCAGTCCTTGGGTGTCCACGACACCGACGAATCCTTGCGCGCTAGAGGCTCCAGACCGCCGTCGCCGCCGCCAGCTCCAGAAGCAGCCCCCTCCCCGTGCTGGCGATTTTGAGAGCACCAGAGCACCAGAGACGAGAGGGTTGGAGCAGAGGATGTGGTGAGTCGGGGGGGGGGGTGACTTGCCCACGGGCGCGACGACCGAACAGATAAAGGCGCCGTAGTAGTGTAGTAGTAGTAGGGGTGGTGGTGGTGGTGGTGGGCATACCTGGAGCAGATCGGAGATGGTGACCTTCTGGAAGAAGTCCGTGGTGAATTGGCCCTCGGTGAGTACGAGCTGCTCGAGGTGCCGCTTTTGGTTGGCCTTGCGGAGGATGTTTTCCTCGATGGTGTGCTGCGTGACTAACCGGTAGATGTGCACCTCTGGCCCCGCCGCGCGCACACGTACCACCACCACCAGCCACCACCAGCCACCACCAGCCACCACCAGCCACCACCACCAGCCACCACCACCACCACCACCACCACCGGTGCCCATGACCACCCCACCCACGCACCCAATCAGTATCCAATACCCAACGATACCCAACGATATCAAATATCAAATATCTTCCGAGCATCCTCGCCCTGGGCCTCGCACTCTCCGACGATTGTCGTTCGCGACTGTACGGGGTGGTGGTGGTGGTGGTGGTGGTGGTGGTGGTGGTGGTGGTGGTGGTGGTGGTGGTGGTGGTGGTGGTGGTGGTAAGGGGTTCGGGCGGTGTACCGCGGGTCTGGCCGATGCGGTGGCAGCGGTCCTGGGCCTGCTGGTCCATGGCCGGGTTCCAGTCGCTGTCGTAGAAAATGACAGTGTCGGCTCCCACCAGGTTCACGCCGAGTCCGCCCGCGCGAGTGGAGAGGATGAAGAGGAAAATGCGCGGATCGGCATTGAAGCGCTCCATGAGATGCTGGCGTTCCTCCACGCGCGTGGCGCCATCCAGCCGCAGGTACGTGTGGCCGTGAATGTTGAGGAACGCCTCGAGCACGTCTAGCATCCTATTGCCCCCCGCCCCCCGCGACGTGTGTGTGTGTTATGTGTTAGCATCACCCGTGGGCCCACGAACCGCCTCGAGCGAACAGAGGCCGAACCCGCCCCGCCCGTGGCGCACCTGGACATCTGCGTGAAAATGAGGCACTTGTGGCCGCCCTGCTTGAGCGTCCGCAGCAGGCGGTCCAGCTCTTGCAGCTTTCCGCAGTCGTATTGCAGCAGACCTGGCGTTGGTGGCGATGGTTGACACAAAAACACACCATCAATCAGAGGAGAGGAGAGGAGAGGGGATATAC
>NW_004457268.1:380604-381622 GCF_000313135.1 Acanthamoeba castellanii str. Neff | reverse complement strand
GGTACGTGTAGCAGAGGTGGAGCAGATACCACAAGAACAGATGCCACCTCCCCCCTCCTTTTGCCATAGTTACCTGTGTGCGCGACATAGAAGAGAACACACCACATCATGTCCTGCACCACGAGGAAAACGTCAGCCAACCATACCGCACACACCGCACACACCGCACTTGAGCGTACCGTTGATCACCAGAAGACAGTTAGCTTCCACTTCCACGGGTCGTCCGCACACACACGCGAGGTTAGAACACGCGCACGCGCGGTAGACAAGATGGCGGACGTGCACGCACCCTCCCCCCATTGTTTGTCTGTCAGTGTGGTGGGTTCACGCCACGATGACGGATGCCGGCGGCAGTACGACTCCGCGTCGCTCGGCCTGGCTCCTGCGCTCGGCCTCCGTCTCCTTCGCCTGTTCGTCGCCGCCTCGCGCCAACGCAATCCACTAAGGGCGGAGAGGAAACACAACACAGTGTAAACGAGCGTGTGCGATGATGCGTGTGCGGTGGTGCGTGTGCGTGTGCGGTGGTGCGGGGAAGAGGTAGGAACGTTGAGCCAGAGAAGGGCAGAGGTGGGGTGAGTCTGGACGGCCTTTTGGAGCAACTGTCGGGCTCCGGCCTCGTCGCCTTCGCGCATGCGCACCCGGGCGGCGCTGCAGAGTGTGTGCCGTGTCAGTCAACACAAAGAAAGGCCCTAAGGACCCCGTCCAGCGAGGTGACGCACTTGAGCCAGACCACGTCGAAGGCCGGATTCAATCGGAGAGCCGCGTCGAGGAGGGACCTGGCCGCAGGGATGTTGCTGCGCCCGAGCTCGAATCGGGCGACCCTGTTGCGTCGAACCGAGCGAAGAAGAGAAAGAAAGAAGTGGGAACCGATGAGCTCGAGAGAGAGAGAGAGAGAGAGAAGGCGGGGAGTACGAAAACGAGAGAGAGAGAAGAGAGAAGAGAGAAGAGAGAAGAGAGAGAGAGAGAGAGAGAGAGAGAGAGAGAGAGAGAGAGAGAGAGAGAGAGAGAGAGAGAGAGA
>NW_004457268.1:379483-380554 GCF_000313135.1 Acanthamoeba castellanii str. Neff | reverse complement strand
GAGAGAAGAGAGAAGAGAGAAGAGGGGGGGCGACAGAGCGTACGAGAACGAGAGGAGCGTGTAGGCCGGGATGATCTGCAGCACGGCACGCTGGACGGGTCCTCGCTGCGTCGGGTGCAGACCGGCCAGCGCAGACTCCAGCAACAGGCCGTGCCATGCGTAGGACTGCGCCGCACGCGCACACACGCAATCGAGGGTTAGGTTGGGCTGGGCTTGGCTGGGCTGGGCGGAGTCGACGCAGTGTGGGTACGGACCATGGGCGCGGTGTCGCGAATGACCTTCCGGGCGTAGGGGTGAAGGCTCTGCAGCTGCTGAGGGAGCGGAGCTGCGGCGGGCGTGGCCACGTCCGAGAAGCAGCGCGAAAGCAGGTCCACCACTTTCTGCACGCCGGCGGCGCCTTCGATTCCCTGACGAAGCGCGACGTACCTGGAGAGCGAAGGGCGGGTGAGACCACGACACGACCAAACGACACGACACAGCCACGACCAACGTCACAGCCAAGTCAGGGGAGAGCTGAGTCACGTACTGGTGCCAGATGGGCAGGCGGTCGGAGGCGGTCGGCAGGGCGGAGAGCGCGGCCTCGAAGGCAGATCTGGCCGTGGAGGCGCCGTACAGGCTCTCGAACAGGCAAAAGTTCTGCCACAAGTGCACGTTCCGCTCCGGGTCCTTCACTGCTGTGCGGCGACCACACACGCACACACGCACACACGCACACACGCACACACGCATACGACACACGCACGCACACACGCACACACGCAAGAACACAACGGTCGAAATGAGAACACAAGGCAAAACCACAGCAGTGGAGGAAGAAGGGAAGAGGAGAGAAGAGAAACTCGAGGGCGCCCAGTCGTACCGCTGGTGGCGGCCAGACGCAGCGGGGCCTGGCCCTCGGGCGCGGGCAGGTGCAGAAGCGCGTGGAAGACCGAGCGGACGGTGGCGAGGGGCAGCGCGAGCTCCTTGGCCCCCTCCGGGCCCGGGGTCAGGAACTGGCCGACCGAGCGGGCGAGCACGTCCAGCGCGGCGGCCGGGCTCTTGCGGACCAGGGCGAAGAGCGCGTAGGCGTGC
>NW_004457268.1:346318-379209 GCF_000313135.1 Acanthamoeba castellanii str. Neff | reverse complement strand
GTCACGTGCACCGAAGAGGGGGGAAGTGGGGAACCGTACGACGATCGGGGAAGTGTATTTGCTGCCCCACCAGAGCCGGCCGAAGTAATTCTGCGCGCGGGGATAGCTCCTGCCAGGCAAAGGCGAGCGGGGTCAGGCACGCGTGCTAGCAGCAATAGCAGCAGCAGCAGCAGCAGTGGTACGAGAGGGACAAAACAGGAAGGGTGGTGGCTGGTGGTACGTACCTGGGTGAGGTGGTAGGCGGTGCGCGCCATGGCCTCGGTGTCGGAGGGGCGAGGGTGGGAGCAGTGGAGGAGAGGCGGAGGTGCACGGGCGGGGGTGATGATGCAGGTGAAGCGCGTCACGAGGTCGCGCACCGCGAGGGCCCGCATCTCATGGGACAGCACCAGCGGAGGAGGACCTGCATCGTGGCCATCCTCCGCAGCCGCGAGATGCGGAGGAGGCGGCGTGCGAGCGGGGACGCGGACGCACTGGCGGAGGTCGAGGCCATAGAGGGGTCGCTGTGCGCACCGCCACTCGTTGGAGTAGACCAGGTGGGCGAGCCGCCTTTGTTCGTCCTCCCGCCAGCGCCCCAGAGCCAAGGGCCGCACGCGCGACCACTCCGCTGAGCTCTCCTCCTCCTCCTGCTGCTGCTGCTGCTTCTCCCCGCGGGGCCAAAGCGAGGACGTCCAGGAGGACGAGGAGCAAAAGGCGGTGGCCTGCTCGCGTGTGGTGCGCAGTTCTCCCACGCGATCGGATTGCCACGAGGTCATCGGCTCGTTGTCGACGAAGCGCAGGTTGAGGAACCCCAGGTCGACGTCATCCATTGCCTCCTGATGACGGACGAAACGATGGCGATAGCACCACATCACATTACAGCAACAAGACCACACACGACACGACATACACACGACACGACACGACGTGAGTACGCAGCCACTCGAGCGGGGGGGGGCAAGGGTGCCGGGAGCAAGCTCGACGCAAAATCATCCCGCGGCGAGAACAACTCAACACACAATACCGAGAGAGAGAGAGAGAGAGAGAAGGGGCGTAACGCGCGTACATAGGCCAGCATGTTGACCACCGCGGAGGGGACGTGCATGGAGATGCTCTGGCCCATGTCGAGGGAGGACACCACGGGTCGCTCCTCGAAGAGCTCCGGGTGGTTGCACACCTTGCGCAGCTGCATGAGCACGTTGACGAGCGAGAGGTAGTTCCCCGACGCCAGCTTGTCCCTGCCCACCACGACCACCACGACCACCACGACCACCACGACCACCACCGAGAAGAGCAGAGAGAGCAGAGAGTCATTGGACCATGTGAGTGGGGAGGTGGTGGCCAAGTCAAGGGAGAGAGGGAGGGCAGCGACAGAGTGAGTACCGCGTGTCTGCGCGGGAGATGAATTCTTCGTAGAGGTGTCGCTGGCGCTTGGAAAGGCGGCAGGGCACGATGTGCTCGACCTTGCGGGGCAGCTGCTGCTCGACGTCCTTCTTGAGGCGTCGCAAGAGGAAGGGGCGCAGCACAGCGTGCAGTCGGGCGACCAAAGCATCTTGCTGCTGCTGCTGCTGCCTATCGCCACCGCTGTCGATGATGTCGTTCATGGGGTTGGAGAACCATTTCTGTGTAACCAAACGGCGGCGGCGGCGGCGGCGGCGGCCAGGAGGGCCGCCACCACACACACACGCCACGCATGAGCTTACGACCAAGACCAGACCCGACCCTACCCGACACACGCGGGGAGCCGGCGCGTACCTTGAATTGCGAGTGGGAGCGAAATATGTGGGGCATGAGGAAGTGCATGAGAGACCAGAGCTCCATGAGGTCGTTCTGGAGCGGCGTGCCCGTCAAGAGGAGCCTCCGTTGCGCATTGAAGTTCAGGAGGATCTGCCACCTCTGCGATTTGAAGTTCTTGATGTTGTGGGCCTCGTCCAGGATCAGATACTTCCATTGCTTGCGACGAAAGACCTATGCTCGCCCCCCCGCCCAAATGCAGCCCAACGGTTCATGCGGGCATGAGCATGTGCACACACACACGCACGCACGCACCAGCCACCACCAGCCACCACCACGTCAGTCGTGATGGTGGTGGTGGGTGGGTGGGTGGGTGGGTGGGTGGGTGGGTAGGTGGGTGGGAGGAGGCGAAGGAGGAGGCGAAGGAGGAGGAGGGAGAGGAACGACACCTGGTGGTCCTGCAACACGAGGGTGTACGAGGTGATGCACACGTGAAAGGCGTTCGGTTTGGACCAACCCTGCGCAGCACCGCGAGACGAAATATGATTATATTTCAGATATTATTAGAAAGAGGAGCCGTATATCGAATTTCTATCACGCCGGGATGGGTGGGTGGGGGGTAGATGTGGCAAGCTGGGGGGGGGGAACGCGTGAGTTGTGTTTGCAGTACCGTCCGTTTGAGGCGCCTCGTCTTGGGGTTTCCGTAGTAGGTCAGGAGCTTGAAGGAGGGGCACCATTTGCGGAACTCGCGCTCCCAGTTGAGCATCACGCTCGTCGGCACCACGACCAGATGAGGACCCCAGTTTTGCTTCTCGCTGGCCAAATGGGCCAGCAGCGATATCGTTTGAATCGTTTTGCCGAGTCCCTGCAGCGACGAGCCACGTGTGGCCATCGTGTGTGTTGCATTTGGGGGTTGTTGGGGTTTGGAGGTTTCGGTTAACGACCGGCACATATGATAGCTCCCCCCAAGCGAGGGGGGGTCGAGGGCCGAAGTTGTGGGCGGGGCGGGGAGGGGAGGGGGGCACCATTTCGTCGGCAAGGATGCCGTTGAGGCCCTTTTCGTACATGGTGACCAGCCAGTCGAGGCCGATGTGTTGGTACTCACGCAGCGTGTGCTTGAGAAGGAAGGGGACGGGTGTCTTGACGTGGGTGGTGGACAACGTGTTGCCGGTCGGCTGCGCTTCTGTTGCCTCAGCGGCGGCCCGACGGATCCTGGTGTGATGCGCCCAAAGGAAGGAGAGGCCGGAAGGACCGCCATCTGCCTATCAGCTCCCACGCAACGCACAATGTCGTCGCTCACGCGCACGCACGCACACGCGCACATGGCGGGTCGTGTGTGCTAAAGGGCGGGAAATGGGAATCCCCAGCGGCAGGCAGCAGGCGAGGAAGGTGTGAGGGGGGGGGTGATGGG
The DNA here is from genome assembly GCF_000313135.1 of Acanthamoeba castellanii str. Neff. Lineage (NCBI taxonomy): Eukaryota > Discosea > Longamoebia > Acanthamoebidae > Acanthamoeba > Acanthamoeba castellanii. The sequence continues at coordinate 376,088 of NW_004457268.1, read as the reverse complement.
TGCACGAACCTTGCTCGTCCTTCGTCGTCCTCATCGTCGTTGTCCTCGGCGCGGCGGTGGTGGTGGTGGTGGTTGCCCACGGCCAGCAGCTCGGCTGTCAGCCCCTCCGCTTCGTCCCGTTCGCCAGGTGTCCTTCCCGATGCGGTCGCCACAACACGCAGACTCTCGGTGGTGGCGGCGGTGGTGGCGGCGGTGGTGGCGGCGGTGGTGGCGGCGGTGGTGGCGGCGGTGGTGGCGGCGGCGTCCTCGATGTCCATCGCGTCCTTTTCTTCGCCCTCCGCCTGCTCCTCTTCCTCCTCTTCGTCCTCCTCGCCGCGACGCGCCGCGTAGAGGGCCAGCAGCTCTTCAATGGGCATGTCTGCCTCGGCCCTGAGTGAATCGATTTCTGTGTCGTGTCGTGTCGTGTCGTGTCGTGTCGTGTCGTGTCGTGTCGTGTCGTGTCGTGTCGTGTCGTGTCGGTGGCGCAGTGAGGGATTCTTCGAAGGGTGGGCCGGGTACCAGAGGCAGGCCTGATGCATCCGATCGAACAGGAGCAGGACGGGAGGGGGGGGGAAGGGGAAGGGAAGGGGAAGGAGGGCTTACCTTGTTGGGCAGTGGTCGCATTGATGCTCCCCTCCTCGTGCTGCTGGGCCTCTTCCTGCTCCAGGGTGGCTTCGTCGTCGGCCTGCACCTGCAATGCGGCTTGGTCGCGCTCGAGGAGGTACTCGCCATCATCGCCGTCCACACCCACACTCTCTTCTGCACGCGGGAGCGAGGCACTTTCGTACGCCATCCGGGGCTCGAGTCTGAGCGGCGCTTCGGGCAGGCCTACGCGACACACACGACACACACACGCGACACACACGCGAGGTCCCGTCTTCAGAGTGAGTGTGGGTCCACTCATCGCGGGTGAGATGCGCGGGATGGCGATGGCGGTGAGGAGGGCAAAAAGCACCGATCGATGACGACGACGACGAGGCGAGGCCATCGGCACCGCCATCGCGGTGAGTGGTGGCGGCGGTGGTGGCAGATGGCAGCGTGATGCTGGGGGTGGCGAGCTCCTCGGCGAGCATGGTGGAGTAGCGCTCGGTCTGGCCGACGAGGAAGTCCAGGTGCTTGTCGAGGGCCTCGCGCTTGCGCTGTTCGAGGCGGGTCTGGTGCTTGTGGCGGACGAGCTTCTCGACCGAGTGCCAGAAGGCCACCACCTCGCGAGCGATCGTGGTGGCCTGTCGGCGGAGGCGCTGCTCCTCCTTGCGCGACTCGCGTTCCTCGCGGGTGCGGCGGGCCTGGTGATAGCGCAGCACCTCCTTGGAGACGCGGCGGGCGAGCGCCATTTTGAAGCGGCGCTCCTCGGCAAAGTCGTGGGCCATCCACGCCATCTCCTCGAGCACGTAGTCCCAGTGCGTCTTGCCGCGCGGGGGCTCCGGCACCTTGCCCGCGCGCCGCCCGCTCCACAGCCCCTCTCGCTGCAGCGCACCCACCCGCCCCTGCACCCACGCCTCCCACTCCGCACGCCCCTTCGCCCCCGCCCCCGCCTCCTCGGCCCTGATGCCCCCGCCCCCGCCAGCAGCAGCAGCAGCTCCGATGGTGACGGCGACGGCGGCGGCGGCGGTGCTCGGCAGCGCGAGTCCCCTCAGCGGCGGCATAGTCTCCTCCTCCTCCTCCTCCTCCACTCGCCTCGCGCCAGCCTCGTGGCCGCCCTGCAGCACCAAGTGCGAGTCCGCGACCTCGCCACCACGGGGCGGCGGCGGCGGTGAAGAGGCGGAGCACGGTGGGGCGGCGGGGGACGCGTGGGCTGCTGTGGTCGGTGGCCAAAGTGGCGGTGGTGGCGGGTCGCACGCGGTGGAGGGTGGTGGTTGCGCAGCAGCAGCAGCAGGGTGGTGGGCCTGAAGAAGAAAGGCCAAGAGGGACTCCCCGTGCTCGAGATGGGAGAGGACTCGCAGTTTGCGCTCCCTCCGCTGGAGCCACTGAGCACGCCTGGCCCCTTCCGTTCCCAGTGCTTGGGTCCGCAGCAGCTCGACCAGCGCGGCCGGGTCATCATTCACATCAGCTCCTTCTTCCTTCCCGACAGTCTGTTGCTTCGAAGAGGCGCGGGCTTCGGGGGTGCGTGGCCGTTTCAGATTGGTTTCGATCCCCCCCTTGGCGCTGCTGTCGGCGACCTCCGCCGTTCGCTTGCGCTTGTTTGTGGAGGCGAGGCCGGGTGCCTTCTTCTTGCGGATCTGCGTATGAGCCTCCGCACTCGCAGCAGCAGTAGCAGAAGGGGGCGAAGTGATGTCCTTTCCCCCGCCAGAGGTGCTGGGATCCATCGCGACCTCGTCCGGTAGTTGTGGTGTGGATTTGTTTTTCGGGAGCGGCGTCAATTTTTGCGGGTAATTTTTTCTCCAACTATTTCCTTTTGTCCAGCGGACTTACACCGAGGCCTGACAGGCGGTTGCCGAAGCAGATTGTGATTTTCATCCGCTGTAGCAGGCCTGCCTCAGCTCCCATAAATCTTTGGGCTGTTTTTTTGGCAACCCAAACCACCTCCATGGAGGGTCACACCCCCAACGAGGCCAGCAATGGCGCGCCGACCGGCGAACAGGGGGTACGCGCCCATTGCTTAAGAAAGATTCCAATTGGAATTTTGCCCTTTCATAGCTCGCTATGTGCTTGCCTCCCTTTTGGGTTTGTTACAAATTGGTTTTGGTTGGGGGGGGAGGAGGCAATTCCCCTCTACAACAAATTTCTTGTAAACTAATGGCGCGACTGCGACTGTGTAGGAAGAGCGCAGATTGCAGAGGATACGCAAGCCCTTGCGCAGTGAGGGTCACTGGGAAAGGGAGCCGTCCCTCGAAACCACTGTGCCTACGTACTCTAGTGGTGATGTGGCCATGGACCTCAAACTGGGCCAGTGCCAGGCCCTTCTTTCTCGGTTGAAGCGCCACAAGGTACGGCGCCCCAAACCGAGGGCGCGCAACTCGCGATTGCTCTTGGAGACAACGCGTTTGCATGTGTGGCTTATGACCTGCTGTGTGTGCCGTTGTTGTTATTGTTGTCGATGTTGTGCGTGTGGTCGTGTGTGTTTGTGTGTGCGTGTGTGCGTCGTGTGAGCGTAGCACGCATGGCCGTTCAATCAGCCCGTGGACCCGGTGGCGCTAGACCTGCCGGACTACTGGGAGGTGGTGAAGAGGCCGATGGACTTGGGCACGATTGGGGACAAGCTGACTTCGGGACAGTACGCCAAGGTGTCCGAGTTCCTGGACGACCTGGAGCTGGTGTGGAGCAACTGCTTGCTCTACAACCCGCCTGATGACCCCATCAGTGAGTGGGCCACGCTGCTCCGCAAGACGACGCATCGACTGGCGAAGCAGTTGGGCGTGATCGAACACGAGGGCCTCGCGACCAAGGCCGAAGGGAGCGGTGAGAGGAAAGAGCGATCGACGCCAGTGCGACGCGGAAGGGAAGGCGCGGAGACACGACGAAACGAGGAGGACGAAGATCTAGAGGACGCCTCCTACATGGACACCTCGGCGGGCCGCCGGCGATCGAGTGCGCGGCTGAGCGCCAAAAGTGGGAAGCGGTACTACGGCGAAGAGGAGGGAGAGGAGGAGGAGGAGGAGGAGGAGGACCTGGAGGGTGGCTCGAGGAAGGCCAGCAGGAGAACGACCAACGGCGACGGCCACCAGCAGCAGCACGGTAACGACGACGGAGGTTCATCGGAGCCCGAGGGAGCCGCAGGCCCTATCGTCGACAAGATCCTGGCGCATCGGGTGACACAAGAGCGCGCGGTCAAAAAGGGCGGCGGCAGCAGCAGCAGCGTTGAAGAAGCGGAGCAAGAAGAGAAGGGAGAGACCGACGCGGCAGCGGCGCAGGAGCAGCAGCAGCAGCAGGAGGAGGAGGGGGCCAAGACCGACCAAGTGGCGGCCGAACCGGTCACGGAGTACTACGTCAAGTGGAAGGAGAAGTCCTACCTGCACTGCGAGTGGGTCACCGCCGACGTGATCGAGCGGGAAGGGACCGTGGGGCGAGGCAAGATCAACCGCTACCACAAGAAGAAGCAGGAGATGGCCCTCGACGCACTGGCTCTGCCCCGGGGCGCCGGCGGGATGGAAGAGGAGGAGGAGCCCCCGTTTCCTCCGGCCTACTGCGAAATCGACCGCATCATCGCCTACGAAGAACTCATCGAACCGATCCCGCCCCAAGACATGCCTCCTGTGTCCGCCGCCGTGAAAGCGGAAACAGCAGGCGAGGGGGCAGCACCCTCACCCCAGCACGCCCCCGCGTCACATCTGGCGGCCGCTTCTGCTGCTGCTGCTGCTGGACCAGCGACGCACCCCTCGGCAGTCGTACCGCTCGCTCACCCGTCTGCTCATCTCCTCACTGCCCAGCACGCCCCAGCGCTGCCCAGCACCAGCACCCCTGCCCCTTCAGTCACTGTTGGGCCGAGGCCTGCGCACCTCCCTGGCATCGCGCCCTCCTCCGTTGCACCTTCCCAGGTAAGAAGCTGCAGCTCCCATCCCCCCCCCTCCCGCACCAGCTTCTTTCGCTGGCGCCCGCGGCCTCTCTGCGGCCGTTTCTTTTGCCGCTCCGTCATGAAGCCAAACTCACACCCCGCTCGTATCTCCCAGGCGGCCCACCCGTACTACCCACAGCAAACTGGTGCCGGTCTACCGCCGCCCTTTGTGCCGCCTCAGCAGCAGCCACAGCAGGCCAGAGTGTCGGCACCGCCCTATAGCCCCTACAGTTCGGCGCAGCACTACCCGGCCAACCAGCCTCACAGCGCGGGACTGGGTGGCCACTCGCCACTGGCGCCGTCTGCCTATCCGCACCAGGTTCGTTTATTACCCTTCCTTCCTTCCTTCCATTCCTTCCATTCCTCCACAACCCCATCCGCGTCCCTCCCCTCCTCTCCGTTATCACAGCACTTGACGCGTGAGTGCCACATTTCGGTTTGTCTCTCCGGGCACACACACAGCAGTATACCGGGCAATCGAGCAGCAGATCCCAGATGCCCTATCCTCATCAGGGCTATCCGCCAGCGGCCCTGCAGCCTCCCGTCGTGGCTGTACCTGCTCCGCCGCAGCTGCCCCCCACTCACAATGCGCAACTCTGGCACCAGCTGCAAGCCTGGCGTGGAGAGATGGTTCAGCGCTCCACAGCCCCGCCGGCCCACCCGGTACGACACCATCATCACCAGCATCATCATCAGCATCATCATGCACCACCCCACCACCCCACCACGACAGATCCAAACCCTAAGGAGCACAGGGGATCCCGCGAGATCGGACGGACTAACAGCGCGCTCGTGCATTTTGTGCCCAGGCGCTCACGCTTCCGGGAACTTCCGCCGCCACGGCCGTACCGACGCAGCCGGCTGCCTCGCACCGCGTCAAGCCGGAGAAGCTCACCCCTGGCCCCGGTGAACGTGTGGTGAGACGGTATTTGGTGAAGTGGTGCGATCTGCCCTACACCGACTGCACGTGGGAGTCAGCAGCGGACCTCAAGGTACCTTGGCCAAACTCACCACCGCATCACCCTGGCACCCCTCCTCCCGGTTGTTGTTGTTGTTGTTTTTTTTTGGTTTTTTGGTTTTTTGGTTTTTTTGTCCCACTCACGTTCTCGCCCGCCACGCCACACTCCGCTCGACCACGACGGGTGCAATTCCTCCCATAGGATGACGAAAAGATTGCTCAGTTCCACAAATGGAATACCCCGCCCGCGCACACCAACACCAGCGGCAGACCCATCAGTCAGTGGGCGCCCCTCAACGACCCCACCTTCAAGAACGACAACAAGCTACGCAAGTACCAGCTGGTACGACGCGAGCTCTCTCTCTCTCTCTCTCTTCCCGATGTCCCCTCCCCCGTTTTCTTACACTTTTATTCGTCGTATGCTGCTGCTGAATGTTCGAATTTGCACATGACCGCCGCCGCCGAATACTGTGTCTCCGCGCAGGAAGGGCTCAATTGGCTCGTGTACTGCTGGTATAACCGGCGAGGCTCGATTCTTGCGGACGAAATGGGCTTGGGCAAGACTGTTCAGGTACGCCCTAGGACCCGTCTAAGCAGCGCGCCACCTGCGAGGCGAGGGTGATGCGTAAAGGCTAGTGTGTCGTTGTGTGTGTGTGTGTGTGTGTTGTGGTCTCTCTCACACGTGCGATCTCGCAACGACTGTTCCACAGAGCATCACCTTCCTGGAGTATCTGCACCGTAATCAGTACATCCATGGGCCGTTCTTGATCGTGTGTCCGTTGTCTACGCTTCCCCATTGGATTCGTGAACTTGAAGGCTGGACGGAGATGAACGGTATAATCTACCAGGTCGGTGCTGTGTCTCCCTCTCCCTTCTTCCCCTCCCCCCCTTTCAACTCATCGCCAGGGACCGCACGCACGCACGCACGCACGCACGCACGCACGCACGCACGCACAGGGTAACGCGGCCAACCGGACTGTCATTCGTGAGTACGAGTGGTATTACCAGGGGCAAGGGCAGAAGAGAGCCCCCGGCCAATTCAAATTCAACGTCCTGCTTACGACCTACGAGATGATTCTGCGCACGGACTGGGCGGAGCTGAGTAAGATCAACTGGAAAGCGTTGATTATCGACGAGGCGCATCGCCTGAAGAACAAGAGGTCGAAGCTGCTCGAGCGGCTCAAGCTCTTCAAGACAGATCACCGCATAATCCTCACCGGGACGCCGCTGCAGAACAACACCGAAGAGCTCTGGACCCTCCTCAACTTCATCGAGCCGCACATCTTCACTTCGCTACCCAGCTTCCTGCAAAACTTTGGCGATCTTAAGGATGCGGAGCAGGTCGGGCACCTTCACACAGTCCTGCGCCCTCACCTCCTCCGCCGCCTCAAGGAAGACGTCGAGAGCTCCATCCCGCCCAAGGAAGAGGTGCTGGTCGAGGTGGAGCTCACCTCCCTCCAGAAGAAGTATTACCGGTACCAACACCAGCCACCACCACCCCTCCTCCCCCCACTCCTTAGTTGCCCCGCCCAGTTCTGAGTGCACCTATGCGCTGCCTGCCTGCCTCGTCACGTGATGATCGCAGCGCCATTTTGGAGCGCAACCGAGAGTTCCTCAACAAGGGCTGCTCCGGCGGAAACGTGCCCAACCTCATCAACGTAGTCATGCAGCTGCGCAAGGTGTGCAACCATCCCTTCCTCATCCAGGTGCGGCCAACATGAACCTCCCTCTCTCTTCGCCTCCGTTCCAGTGCGTGTGTGCCGTGTCGTGTAGTCGTTCTCTAATCTCTCTCTCTCTCTCCGTTTGTATGTGGGGGCGTGCGCGTTGGGCTTCACGTTGGATACACGCCATCCATGGTGGCACGATGACGGTGGATCGCCAGGGCGTGGAGGAAAAGGAAACGGCGAAGCTCGAGGCCGCGGCCTACTATAACCTCTTCATCCAGAGCGCCGGCAAGCTGGCGCTGCTCGATAAGCTGTTGCCGAAGCTGAAAGCCAGAGGCAGCAAGGTCCTCATATTCTCCCAGATGGTCCGCGTGCTAGATCTCCTCGAGTCCTACCTGCGGTTCCGTGGCCACCTCTACGAACGGCTCGACGGTAACGTGCGCGGGAACGACCGCCAAGCTTCCATTGACCGCTTCTCCAAGCCGGGCAGCAACAGGTCTTCCTTCCTTTTCCGGATCATGACAACCAACACAACCCACAGCATCGTCGGTCGTTGCTGATCAGCCCCCCCCCGGAGGGGGAGGCAAACGCAGGTTCGTGTTCCTGCTGTGCACGAGGGCAGGCGGCGTGGGCATCAACCTGGCCTCTGCCGACACGGTGGTGATCTACGACAGTGATTGGAATCCGCAAAACGATCTTCAAGCTCAAGCGCGGTGTCATCGGTAAGATTGGGGTTTCTATCACTGCGGTGTACACATGTGCTGTGCTGTGCTGTGCTGTGCTGTGCTGTGCTGTGCTGTGGCTCAATCAACATCCGTCTGTGGACCAGAATCGGCCAAACAAAGGAAGTCAAGGTCTACCGGTTGATTACGAGCAAGACCTATGAACGGCAGATGTTTGAGCGTACATCCAAGAAGCTCGGCCTCGACCAAGCCGTTCTCGATAACATCAACATTACCGACATCGCCAACACCAAAACCAAGAAGGAGACGCTAGCTCAGGTTGGTTGACCGTAGCCTTTCTCCCTCCAACTGATTGTATTGTTTTATTTGTGCTATTTTTGTCTGTTCTCTTACATACTCTCCTTCTCCTTCTCCTTTGCTCGCTTTGTCCCGGTGTTGGTTTCCGGCGTGTGTAGGTGGGCAAGGAGATCAATGACCTGCTCAAGTACGGCGCCTATGACCTCTTTCGCGAGGACGAGGAAGGCAAAGGGGGCAACGATATCTTTGGGGAGGACGACATCGACAAAATTCTGGAGCGAGCATCAACCGTCGTACGATATGAGCGCGCCGAGGAGAACAACACCAGTGGCGATGCCGAAGGAGCGGCAGGCGCCAAGGACAAGAAGGGTTCCACCTTCTCCAAGGCCTTCTTTTCCTCTTCTCACGCCGACACCGACATCGATATCAACGCCGAAAACTTCTGGGAGCTCGTGCTGCCGGGTACCACCAGCCACCACCAGCCGCCGCCGCCGCCGCCGCCACCACCACCACCACCAGCGTCTCTGCTCCGCCCATTTTCACTCGCCTCACTCCGCGTGTGTGCTGGGGACAGAGGCCAAAAACGCTGGGCGCTTGCTGGAGCGCCTGCGTGAGGGCAAGGTCGGCGACACCGAGGCCAAGGTGGACGAGTTTTGGGAGGACTTGACCGGCGTGGTGCAGGAGTCCCTCGAACAGTGGAAGAAGACGATCAGTCCCCCACGCGATCTCCATTTCCTCAACGCGATCATGGACGAAATTCTCGAGGTAAGCGACTGGGTAGCGGCTGGCTGCTGGATGAGTGCGGTGTGCGACACTTACTCCTTTGGTCTTGCTACGAACGAACGACACGCAGGGCCGAGCCGGGGTGAGCTTCACCGACGAGCAGCTCGACCAAGCAGCTCTGTGGGCCGCCCAACTCAATCGCCCACGCAAAAGACGAGGGCGTGGCGCCGAAGACGAATGGGAAATGCCCAGCCTGAGCAGGGTACCACCTCTTCTTTCCTCTCCAACTGCTCTGCCACCCACCGGTTTGGTTTGGTTTGGTTTTGGTTTTCACGGCGGATGATGTGCCAGACCGATGAGGCCTATGGAAGCGACGACACAGGCGGAAGAGGAGTGAAGAGACGCCTCAGCGGTGCCGCTGCCATGAGCGACGAAGGTCGCAGAAGGAGCGCTCGCAACGCTGGCAAGCAAGCCGACGACCCCAAGCGCAGGAAGCTCGGTGAGATACCCGACTTCAACATGTCGGAGAGGAAGAGGATCCAAGAGGCCGTGTTGGCGTTTGCGCGTCCCCACTGGACTGCCATCAAAGCCAAAACCAAGCTCCACAAGAGGCACGCCCCTCCCCCTGTCCTGCTTGGTGCATCACCCTCTGCTCCGCACGTGCCTATGGGATTCGGCAGCACCCGCGCCCGTGTGTGTCGTGTGTCGTATGTTGACACGCCAGCCATTTCCTTCTTCGCCTTTGGCTCCTTGCTTGGCGCATGCAGACCGCTTGGCGATATCCGCTCCTACGCGTTAGCGTTCTTACGCGTGTGCGCCGATGCGGCCAAGGGCGAGGACCACGACATCTTCCAGGAGCTGATCCTTTTCATGCAGACGCAAGGCCCCAAGTACCCACCCACCCGGCCCGCCTCTCTCTTCTCTGCCCTCCCCCTCCCCCCCAGCCCGCACCCCAAACGTGGCTACCCACGGGTGTGTTGACTGCCAAGCACTTACGTCGTCGTGTGTCATGTGTTTTATTACCCCAGATATGGCGAGGAGAACCCGCCTGATGTCGCCCCCAAGGCATCACCTGCTAGTACTGCCTCCCTGGACGAGTCACCGGCCACGCGCAGCAGGCGCATGGGCGCTGGCAGGTCGTCGGCTGGTTCTGGTTCCAAACCCACGGCTTCGTTCCCTTCCCTCGTCGATCCCGCCTACCTGGCCAATGTGCGCCGAAAGATCAAGGTACCTATTTCCCTCCCGCAGGCATGCGGGCATGTCCTACTCGAGCCTCCTCCCCCTTCACTCTAGTGCGTGGAACGAAAGCGAAGCTAAGCTCACACACCTACACACACACACACACACACACACACACACACAGGGCTGGGCCAAGCGACTCGTGATCCTGAACCGGCTTCGCACGGAGGTGGAGAAGTTCGATGCGCCTGACCAGTTCCGCCTGCCGGCTACCTTCACCGAAAAGAAGAATCAGCGGCCGGTCCCCTGGTGGGGTCGGGAGGTACGAGGCCTTCCCCCCCCTCCTCAATCCCAGTCCTTGGTCTCGACCAGCAACGACGTGTTGATATCCGCCGTGTGTGTCGTGTCGTGTGTCGTGCGTCGTGCGTCGATTGCGCAGGAGGACAGGGACCTCCTGGTGGGAAGCTACGTGCACGGGTTGGGCTCATTCGAGGCCCTCTTCGCAGACGAAGCCTTGTGTTTCTACAGGCACCACCGCTCTCTGGCCAATCTTGCGGACGGCGGCGGCGAAGAGACAGCCACGACGATGGCCAGCAGCAGAGCCTCGCGGGTGGGCAAGACCAGCAACAAGGGCGGGCGCGCCAAAGGCAAGGAGCCCGCGCGAGACCACGACGAGTACGAGGAGGAGGAGGAGGAGTTTGCACTCGCCATCGAAGAAGAGGAGGAGGACGAAGACGACGAGCCTCATGACGGCGACCACGAGGAGGAGGAGGAGGAGGGCGGGAGCGACGGCAAGACTCCATCAAGCAAGTGGCCGGCCAAAAGGGTGTTGAATCTGCGTGTGAAGGCCCTCTTGGACACCATCGACAAGGTGCTGCGCATCGAGGCGAGAGAGCGGCAGCGGCAGGAGAAAATCAAAAGCAAGGAAGACCGCAAGCGCATGCGCGAGGACGAGCGAGAACAGCGCCTCCAGCAGCGCCACCAGCGACAGGCCGTCAAGCGCCAACGCCTCGAGGAGAGAAGGGGACTCTGGAGCAAGCGTGAACGCGGCGACTTCCGCGTCGCCCTCATGGCCTACGGACCTGGTACGTACGCCGACTCCAGCGACCACCTCTCCCCCTCCCTAACACACTTACCAACCTCCACCCACCCACAACCAACCCCCACTCACCCACCAACCCACCAACCCACCAACCCACCAACCCACCAACCCACCAACCCACCAACCCACCAACCCACCAACCCACCAACCCACCAACCCACCAACCCACCAACCCACCAACCCACCAACCCACCAACCCACCAAACCCCACCAAACCCCACCAACCCCACCAACCCACCAACCCACCAACCCACCAACCCACCAACCAACAGGGAGGTGGGAGTTTATCATCGATAAGGCGCGGCTGGTCAACAAAGACGACGAAGCGTGCGAGGACTACTACGACGAACTCATGGCCTACGTCAGGAAGATGTGCGAGGAGTACCCGAACCCCTACGTCGGGCTGGCCAAAGCTGGCAAGAGATCCACCCGATCCGCTTCTCGTTCGCTCTTGCAGCAGCATGAAGACCTCGAAGGCCACGTGGCTCCCACCCACGTGGGTGGCGAGGAGCGATCAGACGACGGCGGCGAGGACGAAGACGACGAGCCGGCAGAGTCCGAGGCCGACGACGACGAGGCGGATGATTTCGAAGCCTCGACCACGTCGTCGTCGTCGTCGTCATCTGTCACTTCGCTGGAGAACCCCTATTTGCTCTCCCCCATCATAGCCCATCGCCTCCTGGATCGGGTCTCGCTATGGGAGGAGTTGAGGTACGTTCCTCGCTCCCAACCACAACCAGCCAACCGACCTCGTTTCACTCGAGTGACCTCTCCCTTTCCGCGGCTGAGTGGTGGGTGGTGGCTGGGTGGTGGTGGTGGAGGACTGCGGCACGGAATGCTGATTGACGTATGGCGATATCCTCGACTACAGGCATAAGCTGCTCTCGCGTGCCGACCTCAGGCAACGGATGGGAGCGGTGACACGAGGCAAGATGCCGCAGTGGTGGTATCCAGGCGAACACGACGTGGCCCTCCTGCACGCCGTGGATGAATGCGGAATCGGCAACTCGGGGAGGACGTGGGACGAACTCCTCAACGACCCTGGCTGCGTCTTCTACACCAAAACGCCCAAGAACGGCCGCCCCGTCCCTCGGAAGCAGCGCGAGCTCTTCCTGCGCGAATTCGTCGAGGACAAATCTCCCCTCCTCAACAGGCACACCCCCACCTCCCACCCCTGAGCTCCAAATGGCCACCGCGCCTGGAGTTCTCAAACAAACGAACAAAGGTCTCACCACGATGAGACCCACACGCCACACCACGCCACACCACGCCACACGCAGGTTGCGCTATTACTGTCATGTGGTGCTCGAGCCGGACGCCACCGCCGAGTCTCGCCCGCGACGGAAGCGGACTCGGCCCGAGGAAGAGGGAGAAGCGGAGGAGGAAAGCGAAGAAGGAGCCCTCGAGGAAGACGTCGCCCATATCGGCACACCCAGTCGGAAGCGGAGCAAGCTCGGGTCTGCGTCTGCCCGGCCCATTCCCGTGCGGTATGACTGGCTCGCCAGCCTCGCTGCTGCTGCTGCTGCTGTGCGCATTCCCTCTTACTCTCCGCGCCTCTCGCTCACTGCGCGCGCAGGCCCGTGGCGAGGGACGAGGCGGGCAATCCGGTGTTGCCGATCACGGTCAAGGGGACCACCATCCTCGACCTCGGGGAGATAGTGTGGGATCGTCCTCTCTTCCATTCCAAGCAGTACTTGTGGCCCACCGGCTTCAAGAGCACCAAGTACGTGCGGTGGTGGGTGGCTGGGGGGGGGATGGCTGTTGGTGTTTGACAGACATACGCCACGTGTCCTTGAGTGGCTTGTCCACGCGGGCTAAAGGATACCGTGTGTGTTGTGTGTGTGTGTGTGTGTGTTCCAGGCGCCTTCCCTCCATTTCCAATCCAGAAGAATACACCACGTACACGTCGGAGATAGTCGATACCGGTGATGATGCACCTACCTTCCGTGTGACGCCCGAGGACCGACCAGACCTGGTGTTCGAACATTCCACCTCCTCTGGCGTCTGGACGCAGGTTTCCTACCTAGCCTACGACCCCCCCCCCGAATCTCCTCCTTCGACTTGTCTGTGTGGCTCACCCACCCATTATTATTGCAGGCACTCAAAGCGATCAAGAAGAAGCCTTCTGTTTCTGTCTCTGGACCGGAGATGTTTGGCTACGCTTCGCCCGTCATCCAGTTGCTGTTCCAGGAGCTACCCGATGCCGAGTACGGCCTTTTTCTTCCTCCCTACGAATGAATGACTGACCACGACCAACTACAGAAAGTGCGAGAAATACCTTCCCAAGGCGTTCGAAGAGACGCCTGACTCCCCGGCCTCCCCGTCCGCTTCTCCCAAGCGTTTGGGGGATGCGGAAGCCGACAACTCACGGACCCTGCGAGCGGAGAAGAGGAAACAGCTGGAAGTGGAGAAACTCAAAGCCGAGGTGCGACAGCTGCAAGAGCAGTTGCAGGCCAGGAAGCAGGCAGTTGCGAGAAAGGCGCTGAGCAACTTTGAACGGCGAGCTGGCGAGGAAGAAACGACCATAGTGGAAGAGCAACAAGAGGAAGAGGAGCACGAGGAAGAGCACGAGGGAGATGAGCTTGCGAGCGAAGCCGAGGACGAGGAGGCTGACCAGGAGTACTTAGCCGAGGACTGACACAAACGGAGAGAAGGATAAATAAAAAACAATGACTGACTTTTTGACCCAGTCCGCGGGCGGAGTTTTGACTTGGAATTTGGGCGCAGGCGACCAAGCGGGCGGAGTTTTGACTTAGCAAATAATATTTGCGGCTGTCACCACACTGGCAAGATCAGTCGTTTTCTCGCTTGCTCTGTAAGCTCTTGACCTCCCATTTTGTTCAAACTGCGCGACAGCGCATGGGCTTCACTATGTGATAGGTCTCAGCCCCGTAGGATGCCTCATTGGGCCGCTAGAGTCCTACACCCCACAACAAACATCACTCGTTTTCTCGCTTGCCTGGTAAGCTCTAGCCCTCACAATAGCTCCGAAATGCGCCGCAGAGACCGGGCTTCAAGATGTGATAGAATTCAGCCCTGTAGGATGCATCATTGTGCCGCTAGCACACGCCTTCCGCGTCACAATCACGCAACTGAGAACACTGTTTTTCTCGCTTGCCTTGATAGCTAGCGGCCTGGCAATAAGTTTCCAGACCAATTGGACCGCGGGCTACAAGATGACTATCGCGATTATTGCGATCATCGCGGAACTCCGCGGAGCCCGCGATCACCGCGGCCGGGGAGTCTGTCAGGTCAGAACAAAGATGCATTCACGTTGCTTCAAGATTTGATTACGGTTAAGGGGATGCAACGAAAACGAGTAACACTCGTTAAACGCGTTTAACTAGTTTAATGCGTCTAATCAGTGTTGCCACAGGTGGTTGGTGGTCATTCTACTCGTTTTTTACGCGTTTTTTTACTCCTTTAACTCGTTTTACTCGTTCCACGCGGTTTTTACTCGTTTCACTCGTTCTCTACTCGTTTCACGCGTTTGCCACTCGTTTCAAGCGTTCTCTACTCGTTTCACACATTCTCCACTCGTTTCACGAGTGGGCAGGTCGTTAAACGAGTTGAATCAGTGTTTACTTGTTAAACGAGTGAAACGAGTGTCACGCGTTTTCGTTGCATCCCCTAAGATTAAGATTCGGATTAGATTGGGCTTCTTGAGGGGCTCTCAGGGTAGGAGTGGTGCCTAAGGCTCGTCAGGCGATGCGCCTCAGGGGGAGAGCAGTGTGAGGATGGTGTGACAACCCATTGCGGAGCTCACACGTTTAGTCGTCCTTGTCCACTCGTAAAACTTCGTTGCATCCCCTCAGTTCGATTCCTTCGTTTGTGGGCGTATCTCTACAAGGCGCTGCTGCGGTGCTGCGGTGTGGTGCGGCACTGAACGCACCTTGGGCGCTCACGAGCTGCGGTGTTGTGCGATCTTCTGTCACGGGATCCACATCGCTGCGCTGCAGCAGCGTCAAGTAAAGCTGCCTACCCCAGCGTTGTCTAATTTCGATTCCAAAAAATTATAAAAGATTTTGGAGTTGCTTAAAACTGCATTTTCACTTGTCGTCCCTGCGTAGCCCACGCGCTGGCGACGCGTAGCTTACAAGCGACTTACGCGCGACCCATGCACGGTCAACACGTTTAACGCGTGCTACGCTTGACGCATCTCTGCAGGCTACCAGCTATAAGGCAAGTGTGCAGACTGGTGCGCTTTGAAATTGGCAGAGGAGAAGAGTCGCTGGCTGCGACAACTGCAGAAGGCCGTACTCTCAGGCAGCAACTTGTGTGGTGGATGGACCAGAGTTATGAGCAGTGTGGTGTGCTGCATGCGGAAGAAGGTCCTGAAAAATGTCCCAATATGGTCGCAAAATGTCCTGAAAATGGTCCCAAAATTGTCGCAACATGGCCTAAAAAAAGTACCAAAATGGTCCCAAAATTCTGCTTAAATTGTCACAACATGGTCCTGAAAATAGTCCCAAAATTCCCCCAAAATGGTCCTGAAAATAGTCCCAAACAAGTCTCAAACAAGTTCCAAAATTGTCCTGAAAATGGTCCAAAATAGTCCCATACAAGTCCCAATGTGGTCCAAAAATAGTACCAAAATGGTCCCAAGATTGTGCTAAAATTGTCACAACATGGTCCTGAAAATAGTCCCAAAATTCCCCCAAAATGGTCCTGAAAATGGTCCTCTGTTTGGTGTCTGTGTGGTCCTGAAGTGGACCCAAAGGTCCTGAAAAAGAAGTGGCTGGCCCAGTAGGAGACCCCTGATGTGCTTGCTGACCATTTGAAATGATTCCCTCTTACGGCAGGGCCCAAATGGTCTCAAGAGAAAGGGGACTGCAAGTTACTCTGAGTGGCTACCAAGTGGTGCACACAATGTTCTTCATTCAACTCAATAAAGCCAAAATGTGAGGGAGAAGCGCACTGTGTGTGAGGGGAGCACTTCATGCTCAACTGTCCTGCTCTGGAAGATTAGCAGACGATCACCCAGTGGTGCCACATCAACAAACATCTCTGTTTGGCTGTCTTCCTGGTGGTGTGGGTACAGGCGAAGACAACCTCCATCTGACGTCACCCAACTGGGGTTAATGTAGTACAGTAGTGTGAGGCGGCGCTGGTCACTTGCGTTGCTGTTGATGGGTTGGGCGTCCAAGTGACGCACATACCTGGCAAGGCAAGAAGATGTGATGAGCACTTGATGTTACACTGAAGAGAGTGCAGCAGGAAGTGCACCGTGCGCCGCCACCGGGATAGCACGCTAGCTGGGCTTGCAGACGCCCTTGGCCCAATCCCCACGCTCTGCTCAGTTCTTGCTGCACCTGCCGCAGTCGCCTGCAGGCCGCGCGCAGGTGTGGCCAATTAGCCCACCACGAGTGCCCCGCTTCGTCAAGGCTCGCCATGTCTAGCCACATCTGCAGGTCTCCTGCAGTTGTGGGGGCAAACTGTTAGCGCACTTGGCACATGGCCACGGGCAAGAGAGCTTAGAGGTACCACGGGCACCAGGAACAGCCCAGCGGCGCTGGTCCTGGGAGACCATGGCTGCAGGCTGCAGATGGCCGTCCTCGAAGATCTTACCAACCTCGTCGCGTAGCAATCGCAAGGCAGAGTCGCCCAGCAAGCCCTCTTTAATCGCGTAGCCTGGTCCTTCCACATCTATATCACGAACGTCCTTTTCGCTCAGCAGCAAGGAATCATTGATTTCGCCGTGCTTCGAAGTGTCCCCAGCAGGAGGCCACAGCTTAATGCCACGACGCATCCCTCCGCCCTGGCCTCCAAGCGCCCAACTGAGGTCGCTTCCCTGACCCACCACCAGCTCTAGTACTTGGAACCCGAGCTCAGGGGGTAGCACGCCCATCAGCGCCTTCACATCGTCATCCTTCTGCATCTGGGGGAACAAGAAAATGGAAAAGGGAAAAGGGCTGCGGACGAAAAAGTGCCGGCACCTTTATTTTTCTTTTTCTTTTTGCCGCTACGCGAGAGACTGCCTCTCTACTGGTTGACCTTCTCGAAGTAGGCGAGCGACTCCTTGGGGTCGGCCTTCATGGTGGCCGAGCCAGGCTGCACGCACGCACGCAAACACCACCACCACGGGGTGCGGTGAGTGGAAGAAAGCAGCATGAGTGAGAGGGAGGCGACGGTACCGTCCAGTTGACAGGGCAGACCTCGCCATGCTCGTCAACGTACTGGAAGGCCTGCACGAGGCGAAGAGTCTCGTCGACGCTGCGACCGACAGGAGCGTCGTTCAGGGTGGCTTGAACGAGCACGCCCTTAGGATTGATAATGAAGAGACCACGGTAGGTGTGTCCGGCCTCTTCCATCAGAACGTTGTACTTGCGCGAAATGCTCTTGGTAAGATCGGCCACGAGAGGAATCTTAAGGGCGCCACCGAGGCCACCCTGCTTGCGCGGGGTGTTGATCCAGGCCAGATGCGAGTACTTGGAATCGACGGACACGCCGACCACTTCGCTGTGGTGTTATTACACAACAACACATAAACAGAGGGTGAGCGGAAACGGTCACCGCCAGACAAGCGCCACACAATGAGGGAGAATTTGGCTCGGCTAACACGCACGTGTTGATCTTGCGGAATTCGTCCGCGCGGTCGCTGAAGGCAAGGATCTCAGTGGGGCACACGAAGGTGAAGTCGAGCGGGTAGAAGAAAAGCACCAAGTACTTGCCTGATTCCACCCACCTTGCCGCGGTAAGCCAATGCAACGATCAACTTGTTGGTGTGCGAATGTTCTACATACCATTGAAGTCGGAGAGCTTGACGCGGGTGAAGTCCTGACCGAGGACGGCCTCCTCGTCAAAGTCGGGGGCGGGCTTACCAATAACGGCGTGGGTGGACATCGTCGGAGGCTGGGGGTGAGTGTCTGCTCGAGGCGAGAGATGAAAACAACAAAGGGCTTGCTCGCGCGCAGGCCTGACGTCAGGCGGGCCGGGCCTTCCAAAAGGGGAAATATTCCAGCACCGCTGTGGGAATTGTCGACACACCTCCGCCACACCCCCACGAAAAGCTAAAGGCCCACCGCGGAGACATGTCGCAAGTGCTGCGCGCTATCGGCACTCTGCTGCTCGTGGCCGTCTTCCTCCCGTCACTCATACGTACGAGAGACCTGCGCCGTTAGCAATGGCCCTATGTGTGTGCGTGCGTGGTGGGGAGAGCGACAGCCTAAATCCTTTTTTAACTGCGCAGATCATGCGGCCAGTGCCGAGGCGATGATCCCACAGACCGAGGCCGCGCTGAGCAGGCTGCTCGGCCACACTGTCGGTCGTGAGATGGCTGAGGTGATCTACTGGGCCTCATCTGCCCTGCTGCTGGGCGGACCGCTGCTTGTTCTGGGCGTGTTTTTGCCTGTGCTGCGCAAGCTGGGGGCCTTGCTTCTCTTCGTGTTCCTTGCCGGCGTCACACCTACCATGCACGACTGTACGCCTCCCCTCCCACCATGGATGTGCGCATGCTGGGGCCCCAGGCGAGGTCTCAATGGTGGCTCCTCTCTTCCTACCTTCTCCGCCTTATCTCTCTCTCTCTCGCGCGCAGTCTGGGCGAAGACGGAGCAAGGCGAGCAGCAGGCGCACATGGTGCACTTCCTGAAGAACCTGTCTCTCATGGGCGCCCTCCTGCTCATTCTCGCCGAGCCGGCCGCCACGCCTGCCCGCACTGGCGGCAGCGCGTCGCGCACAACAGCCCGCAAGCAGCAGAAGAAGCTCCATTAAGATCGGCACGGCACTGTACGAGAGGCCTCGTCGAGCATTACAGAGCAACAGAAGAGATCATGCAGCGGCACAGATGCGCCTCCTCATTCTCTCCATTAGCCAGTACTACTACTGGCACGGGCAGTAGCGTGTTTTCGCACTCCAGTGTTATTGCTGTTGTTGTTCTGTACCAGCCCGCGACGAGCAGATCACGAATCGGTGGTGGCCGCGGATGTCGACGAACTGGCGGCGGGAGGCGCGCGGAAGGGTGAAAGAGGCGGGAGGTCGGGAAAGGTGGGCTTGGGGCGGCGTGCGGCCTTCTTGCGGAGGTCGGCGGGGCGCGGGAGGTCAGGAGTGGGGGGCACCAAAAGCGGAGGTCCCTGGGACACGTCGAGGGACTCGTCGAGGAGATGGTAGTCCTGCCTCTGGTGCTGCTGGTGGTCAGAGGGGTCGGCGCGTTGCCTGTTTGAGTAGTCCCGGGCTTCCTCGTCCTCTGCGCCCACTTTCCTTGGCGGGCGGGTCTAGACGGGCGGGGTGGGTGAGTTGTGGGTTGTTTGTTTGTGTGGTTGTTTGTTTGTTTGTTGTGCCCCACCGCGCAGGAAGCAACCTCCCTGCATTACGGCGCTGACGGGAGGTGCGGTGGCGGTGGTACCTTGAAGGCCTTCTGGCAAAAGGAAGCGACCTGGCTCGCGCTCCAGCCATCGGCATCGCCGGGGATGGTGTGGGAATGGGCCAGCCGGTAGAGTTGGAAGGAACGCACCAGCATGCGATCGACACCAAGCTTCTGTTCCGCCTCTTGGTCCGCCGCGCCCTCCTCCCTCGGAAGGCCTCCTGGCCGAGCGAAGGCGCTCAGCGCGTGTAAGTAGGCATCGTAGCTGCGCCGTAGCCAAGTCTTCACCTCGTCTGCCCCCCCCCCAAGCCAATCCGTAAGGCTTCGGGCATCGTGTGGGGCGCGCGTGCGTGTCGCGAGTGTGTCGTGTGTGTGTCGTGTGTGTCATGTGTCATAAGTGTACCCTGCGATAGCGATAACGGTGGGGAGTCGTATGTGAGGTCTATCGGTGTTGTGGCGGTCGGCGGAAGTAGGGGTTGTGGATTGTCTTCGTGGCTAGACCACTTCTCTCGGATACGCTCGGCGAGGGCCTGCAAAGGGCGGGACGAGTTGGTGTGCGTGTGCGAGCGTCCACATCACTGACCACGGGCTGGGTCCGGTGAGGGAGAGAGAAGACGAACCTGGACGAGGGAGGAGCAGGAGGCGACGAGGACATCGCGTTGTTGCGAGAGGATGGGGTCCTTGAAGAGTTTGAGCACAAGTAGTTCCAAGCGGTCGACGTCTCGTGTATCTCGGAGGAGCTCATTGAAGAGCAGGAGGTACTTGCGGCGGTAGGCCTCGAATTTGCCAGGCCCGTCCAGGTCCACGCGCCACACCTGGATCCGAGCCGAGACCAACCAATCCGGATTGGCGAATTTGGGGGGTGGGGTGCGTGTGACGTGGTGGTGTTAGGTTTTGTTGCGAGGCGAGAGCTGGGAGCAGGACACACCTGGATGAGCTGCTTGGAGAGCTTCTTGTCGCTGAAGATGGATCCCAGTAGGGCCTTGGCCTCCTCTACACGCCCGCTCTCGCGCAACGCCCACGCCAGCTAAAAGCAGCCCACCCACCCACCACCGCCCATGGGCGCGCCGGCACGGGAAGAGATCAGGAAGTGAGTCCAAGATCCCGCGCATGCGGATATGCCGTTGATGACAGAAGTTTGTTTGGGGTGCGGGTGGGGAGTGGGAGTGGGGGTGCGGGTGGGGAGTGGGAGTGGGAGTGGGGTGGAGTAAGGGGATACGCACGCGGTACACGGATTTGTGGAAGTAGACATAGACTTGGTGTGGCCGAGCAAGAGCGGACATGGCGTCGTGGAGGAGAAACGTGCGTCGCTCTTGACCGGTCTGGGCTGCCTCGGCGGAGGTGTCTGCAGCCTCTCCTTCTTCCTCTGCTTTGCCTCCCTTCTTGGCGCCTTTTGACTGCTGCTGCTGGGCTACGCTAAACATGTACTGGGCGATGGCCGTGTACTTCAGTGTGTGTGTGTCGCGTTGTGTCGTGTGTGTTCGGTCGCGTGTGTCGCGTGTGTAGGGCAGCACGGCCGTCAGTGGGGCGCCCGCCTGAAGAAGCGAAGCAAAAGCAGAAGAATGTCTGCAGCTGCGTGAGGGGGATAGGTACGTACATCGGGGGACGGCGAAAAGAGCTCTTTGAGGCGGGAGCCATGGAGCTGGTAGAGCACTTCGGCCTCGTGCTGCCGGCATTCCGACTTGTTATTGCCTCGTTTGCTTTCGGTGCGCACCAGGCACAGCGCCCCGTTGAACTGCGCCAGGTAGTTCCCGACGGGCGCCCCCATCTTGCGCTCGAGCTGTCCACAGGCACCGCCTGGTGAGTAGTCCGCCCCAGAGAACCGGACGACAGCCAACGTTGCGGAGGAAGGAACCTTGGCCATCCAGTAGAGGTATCGCCAGCTGGGGCCGAGCCGCTGCAAGCGCTCATATGCCGAGTGCGCGCGTTGGCAAAAGTCGCGTTTGTGGGCGCTCCACGCGGGGAGGGCTCGGCGGAAGCGAACAGCGTTGAGGATCAACTCACCGAGGCATTCCAGTGCGCCGGTGCGTTCGGGCTCCAGCTTCACGGCCTGCTCCAAGCACCGCTCCGCGCGGCCAAAGTACTGTGTGCCACACGCACACGCACACGCACACGCACACGCCGATACGCCGATACGCCGATACGCCGTAGACGGACTAAGGTTGGACTGCTGACTGAGCTGATGGTGTGCGGATTGCGGTGCTTGCTTTCTTGGGTGTGGCGGGGGGGGGGAAGAGCGCATGTGGCAGCGGCTGGAGAGGAGAGGAGAGGAGAGAGGAGCGACAAGGGGAACGGGCATCGCACGCACCTTGGCCACGCGGGTCCGCAGCTGCGCATCCTGGCAGGGCTGCCAAGGCAAGGCGGCATCGAGCAGCTGTTCGAGCTCTTGTGCGTAGTGCTTGCCCAGGGCTGCCCATGAGGATGCGCGACTGGGGTTGACAAAGAGGTCCTGCTTGTACAGCCACGCCGTCTGGAGTTGCTTGTCCTTGCTCCGCTCGCGGCTCGCGCTGTCCGCTGCTTCCTGCTGCTGCTGCTGCTGCTGCTCCCTCTTCGTCATGCACTTGGCCAGCAGGAAGTAGAGGTTCTCGTAGACTTGGTGGAAGTCCCCTTCGACGGCAGCCGCTGTCCCATAGGTCGGAGGCCGCGCCTCAGCTGACGCTTCTGGTTCCCCGTTGACCACCGCCATCACCCACCGCTTCCCGTCCTTGTCTGCAACCCGTGCGCAAGTTGGGTTGGGTTGCAGGTTGGGCTGCAGGTTGGATTGCAGGTTGGATTGCAGGTTGGGTTGGGTTTGTACGTACACAGGGAAGCCGGCGGAAGCGGGAAGTGGTGGAGCACTTGCTGGAGGGCGTCAAAGGCAGAGGCCTTGAGGGCGGCGGGGAGGCGGGCAGGGCGCCGTATGAAGGGGTGGATGGCGCGCAATAGAGCGGCAGCCTGGGCAGGGGTCTCTGGCGAGAAGAGGCCGCCCCGCCCCGGGTGGGAGTCAAGTTTCCTGGCGTCGCACAGCTGCACGTTGTAGAGGCAGTAGAGGCACTGGAGCAGCTGCTCCTCGACCCTTTCCTCCACCTCCTCGATGTCGTCGTCGTCGTCTTCCTTCATCTCCTCGCTCTCGCTCCCGTCCTCCTTTCCCTGTTGGTAGTGTTGGTGTTTGGTTTTGGTGGTGGTGGTGGTCGTGGTCGTGGTCGTGGTGGTGTACCTTTTCCTCGTCTTCGCTCGCTTTCCGTGTCTCTTCTTCTTCGCGGCCCTCCTCCGTACTCTTCGTCCGCGGTTCCGTGGCGCGATCGCTCTCCTCACGAGACAGGACGTGAGAGAGGTGCGGGATGGCCAAGCGGAGGAAGGCGCCATCTTCGTGCCGGCACGCACCCAGCTGCGCAAGCTGGGAATGAGCCGCCGCGACGTAGTCCACCAGGTGGTGGTGGTGGTTGCTGGCGGACCCCGACTCGTGCTCCAGCAGGCACAAGTAGGTCGAGAGGGCCAGCGCCGTGACGCCCCTTCCCAGCTCTCTGCGCCCACCCAATGTGCGGTAAGAGACCTGCCACGGCACACGGCACACGGCACACGGCACACGGCACACGAGGGCGAGCGTGTACCGGTTGGGGTGGGCGGCGGCTTGGAGGGCAGTAGTGCGGAGGAGCTCCTTGAGGTCGGGGATGAGCGGCGTGAGCCATGTGGTGCCCGGTGGGACGGAGCGCACGGTGGCCAGTAGGGACAGGGTGGCCTGTCGAGTGTCGGCTAAGGGATTGCTCAGGTCGGCGACGGTCTCGTGCAACAGCGTTTGCCCGCACAAGAGCGCCTGGTGAGGGTTGCCACAGCCGCGGTACGCTTCGGCCAGTAGACCCAGCAGGTAGATTCTCTCCTGCCGCGGCATCGCTGCGTTGTTGGGTTTGGGGGCGGGGGCTGCCATCAGGCGGGGACCCAACACGCGCACCACCTCCTGGTAATTGCGCGCGTGGAAGGCGCTCGAGACGTGCGCTTTGTCCACCTTGCTGCGAATGCTCTCCTCCACCCGGGATATGGTCTCCTCATCGATCACACTCCCTTCCGCTCTGACGATCGGCGCCGCCCGTTTTGAGTTGTGAGCCCCCCTTGAATCACATTGCCACTATATGGCATCATGTGCACGACGTGTGTCGTGTGTGTCGTGTGTGTCGTGTGTCGTGTGAGGTACGCACAGGTATGCGACGACAATGTGCCGTTCGCCTCCTCTTCCTCCTCCCGACGAAGCCAGTACTGCTTCGGCATAGTGAGTGCGGCACGCTTGCAGATTCATGGTGGTGGCCTGGGCATCTCCACTAAATGAGTGGGAGGAGGGGGAGAGAGGTGCCGTGAGTGCGTGCAAGGCCCCTTTGTACAATAATGCATGCAATGATGGGGAGGGGAGGGGCAAGCCTCAGATGGAGGGAGGGGAGGGGAGGGGAGGGAGACGGAGCCGAACCGCATAGCGCTGGCGCGAGCTCGCAGCCAGAAGAGGCGCGTGAGAAGGCGCGCGTCGAGAGAGTCCAAGAATGGCTGATCCATGAAGAGGTGGTCGGTGGTCGTTTGGCAGGTGGCCAGGAAGCGTGAGCTGGCCGCTGACTGGTCGCCGCGGGCGAGGTCAAAGGCAATTTCGGCAGCAGGCACCCATGACGGGTGGGGAGTCGTAGAGTGCGAAATGACCCCTTGGTGCAGGGCCACCAATCGTTCCTGCGCAGTTCGTTAGGATCTAGGTGTCGCGTGGCGCGTGTAAGTCCGGTGGTGTTGTGTGAGCTACCTTGATCAAAGCGTTCCAGGGCACCGTGTCGGGCAGGTCAAGGCAAGCCCAAACCAGACATGCGCGCATGAGCTCCATGATCCCTCGATTGTTGCCGCCACCGACGGAGGCGTACCTGTCGTAAGGAGTCAATGCTGCCTGCCGGACAGACAAAGTGGCCTGCGGGGGCGCGCACCGTCGTATGAACTCAATCACCGCATCTGCTTCTTCGCCTCGCCGCCGTTCAAGAGATGACCGCACGTCCTGCGATTCGTAGCGTGTCTCGGCCGCTCGGGCAGGCGGGAAAACATCTGTTGCTGCCACCTTCCGGAATTCTTGAACACCGCCGTCACTATGCGAGGTGCGTGCGCGTGTTGTGGGAAGAGATGAGGCTCGCGTGCGCTATGACACTTCTCATGTGGTGGCGGTGGCGGGGGGAGGAGGACGTACGATTGCTGAGCCGAGCTGCTCCATTGTCTGAAGAACGAGGCGAGGGAGGCCAAGCGAGCGTCTTGTTGAGGAGCATCCGGTTTGGACTTGTCCTTGACGCGGGATGATTGCCTCCGTTCTCCCATGAGCTCGGTGCTGAAACGCGAGCGCTTGCGGGGTGGCGGACTCTTCACGTCGTCCGTCGCGGACGAGACAACGGCGGAGGTGGTGGGCTCCTGTGGAAGGGGCTCCGCGGTGGGGTTGTCCAGCGTGCGGGCCGTCCTTACTATCGTGACCGGCGTACTCAGCGAGCCGCTGCGACGTGGACCCACCGCAGACACCACCAGCGTGAGAATAACGTTACAGCACTGCTGTGCATGGAAGTGTGCATCCGCAAGCGGGTGCGCGCGGGCTAAGCGACCGGAAGTCCGTACTTGAGCGAAGCGAGCCTATAGATGGACAGAAGCAAGCCCGCCAGGGCTTCCCACGTGAGGGCATCGATGTCGTAAGGGCGCGCGGTGACTCCTCGATCTTCCTCGGTAGCTACTTCTATTGGAGGGACGGACGGACGGACAGACAAACAGACAGACAGACAGACAGCGTGGCGATAACGGTAGAGCAACCCCTTATGAGGGTTAGAGGAGTAGTGCTGTAGCGCGGTACGTTGGGCGTGATCGAAATGGCGAATGGATGAGCTGTTGGCGGGCTGGAGCATGGAGCGGGGAGAGTGCACCCTTCCACTTGCGCTTGGTGCGCAGTTCCGCAGGCAGGCTGTTCTCGCACGTGAGGTCAGGAACAGAGGCAAGCTGTCCGAGGAGAGCAAGCGCAGAGGTGTGACCCGGGTCCAGCTGGAGCAGCTGCTTACAAATTCGCCGGCAGCCAGCTTGATCGCCGATCTCGAAAACCACCTGCCGCGGAGGGGGCCGTGCGTGCACCCACATGTGTAAAAAGTGAATGGGTCGCTCTACAAGCGGCTCCACACACACACGTGTGTGGTGGGCGGGTGCGCTACAGAGGGCGGCCGAGGCGGCTATGCAATGGCCGTACCTCGAGCAAAGCTTCGAGAGAGAGCCAGTGCTTGGGATTGCACGACAGCGCCCGTTCGAAGGCGTGCCTGGCCAACGCCGTATGGTGGGTGCGACGAGCGAGGCTTCCAACATGGTACCACACCGCCACATCGGTCGACTCTACGTCCAGCGCCTATATATGACATGGGGGGGGGGAGAAAGAGAACACGAGAACGAGAACGAGCCATTAAGGCTACAAGTAATTCGCCTACTGCCTCTGCACGCACGCGCGCACGCGACACACCACACGTCTAAACGTAGCTAATCGGCCTACCTGCACGTAGTACTTGAGCGCAGCATTGGCGTTTCCTTGGGCGTCGTTGACGTCAGCCAGGTTCTTCAAGCAGAGGTAGCGGAGCTTGAGCGCTGCCACGTTGGCGCTCGAACCGTGACTCTGTTGGGCATTCGAGGGGACGGTGAGTCGCACACACCTCCAAGAACGCGCATAGGCAACGTGGACGGACCGTGGTGGCGAGGAAAGGGGAGCGCAAAAGTTGTTTGTAGTGCAGCTTCGAGGCCCGCACATCTCCAGCACTTTGCAGAGCAAGTGCCTCCTTGTAAAGCTCGAGGCACTTGGCCTCTTCATTTTCCGAACTATCGTAGGGCGAAGGCTCGGCCTCTTCATCCACTGCCCTGAAGCGCAGCTGCATCCGACGAATAGATGTAATTAAATGAGGCGCAGTGGAGTCAAAAGCAACTTGTTTAATACCATGTTTTGGGTGTTGTGCGTGATTAGCTGCGTGCCAAGTTGTTGGCACAGCACCGGTGGGACAGCGGCACCTGCGATCGGATCACTTCTTCTGGCCTTTCTTGCGGAGGAATTTTGGCGGGAAAAGTTTGTGAAAGTGTTGTCTGCGGACGAAGAAATACAAAATTCAACCACGCACCAGTTTTATAGATATTTCAAAAAATGACGTCGGCACAGAACCAACCGAGCCCGCTGGTGGTTGTAGAGCGAGTGGACGAGGGGCGGGTAGTGGTTGTGGGCCTGAATCGCCCGCATGCCCGCAATGCTGTGGACCGACCAACGGCCGAGGCTCTCACGCGGGCACTGCGCGAGGAGCTCGAGGCCGACCCGAGGGCCAAGGTGGGGGTGCTGCACGGCATTGGGGGCACTTTCTGCGCTGGTGCCGACCTCAAGGCCATCAGCCCTGGCGAAA
Organism: Acanthamoeba castellanii str. Neff; assembly: GCF_000313135.1. Classification (NCBI taxonomy): domain Eukaryota; phylum Discosea; order Longamoebia; family Acanthamoebidae; genus Acanthamoeba; species Acanthamoeba castellanii. The sequence goes on along the minus strand of NW_004457268.1, from coordinate 349,327 downwards.
GCGAGGAGGAGGCAGGAGGCGGTGACCAGAGGGAGGGGAGCAGCCGACGCAACCGGCTCCTGCCACACGGAGATGGACCCATGGGTCCTACTCGCCTTCTCCTCTCTAAGCCCGTCATCGCCGCCATCTCGGGTGCCTCCTTCAAACCCAACCCTTTGTTTGGCGGATGGCGGTGAGAATACTCTCTGTGCTGGGCGGGCGCACACCAATCTGATGACGAGTTCCACCATTCGTTCACCATCACCGCCATCCGCATTGGGGGGGAGGGGGCAGGATACGCGGTGGCTGGTGGACTGGAGCTGGGTATGCCCCTCTCTACTGGTCTTGGCGGTCCTGCCAGCTGACCAGAGCTCTCTCTCCTCTCCTCTCTCCTCTCCTCTCTCCTCTCCTCTCTCCTCTCCTTCACACGATACACGATACACGCCGCCCCAATCCCCCAGCTTGCTGGTGCGACCTGCGAGTCGTGGAAGAAGACGCCACCTTCGGCGTATTCTGCAGGCGCTGGGGTGTGCCACTCATCGACGGGTGTGCCGCCATCCTCGTCGCTTGCCGTACCTCCCTTCTTCGCAATTGCGCTAACCACTTCGCGGGTGGTGCGTGCGTGGACAGTGGCACCGTACGCTTGCCGAGGCTGATCGGAATGAGCAGGGCTCTCGACATGGTATGCGAGATGTCAGTCTCTCTTGCAGTTATCCAACCATCGATCTGATCAACTTGCACGCACGCACATATATGCCCGTGTCGCACACTGCGCAAGATTCTCACCGGGCGCCCAGTCTCAGCGGCGGAGGCCTTGCAGGCGGGCCTGGCGAACCGCGTCGTACCTTCAGGTCAGGCAAAGCAGGCCGCCATTGAGCTCGTACGTGATCCGTCGTTTTCCGAGTTACCACAGGTGTACTGCAGTACAGCTGTGGTGATGCTGCGTGCGTGCGTGCTTGCCACAGGCGCGGTCCCTGGCGGCCTTCCCGGAGCTGTGTCTGCGCTGCGATCGGATGTCGGCCTACGAGCAGTGGGATCTGAGCCTTGAGGAGGCCTTGCGCAACGAGTTCCGCAAGAGCCTCCCCGCTCTCGAGCGGGAGATGCGAGCAGGGGCGGCCCGATTTGCTGCCGGGTAGCGTGCCATGTCCCCGCCGCCGCCGCCGCCGCCGCCGTGATGACGACGCGCTCCGCCACCACCCTCGCGCTTGGTGTCGGAGCATGACGTGCCTCCTTGGCTCGTCATCATGGCTATTGTGATCCTGATGTACACCACCACGACCACCACTGCAGAGTGGGACGCCACGGCTCCTTTGACGCGTCGCCCGCCCAGCACCACCAGCAACCCGCGCACCAGGAGGACCGCCTCACCGCCAGGCTGTGACCGCGTTGCCAGCAGGTACCGGCGAAATTCCTGCTTTGCACCCGCCAATGCTAAGCAAACAGCATAAATACAAATAGAAATGCAAAAAAAAAAACTAAAACAAACAATGGAGGGTCCTCGCCAGCAGCCTCCTCCTCCTCCTCCACCGTCCAAAGACGGAGGGCAGCTGGGGTGGGGCCGCACTGTGCCCTCCTTCGGTTCTGTGGTGGCCTCTGCCGGCTCCTGGCTCGCCGCCTTGGGCGGCAGTAGTGGGGCCACGAGCGGTGGTGGTGGTAGCGGGGGTGCAGGAGAGTGGGCGGCGGGGGTCGTGGAGCGATTGCTGCAGTCCGTGGCCCCAGGCGCCCAGCAGCAGCTGCTGCAGTTGCAGCAAGGCCCCGCCCACAACAAGGGGGACGTGCGCCTGCTGCAGGAGCAGTGCACCAAGCAGCAGTTCGGGGTGGGGCGCCTCCTCCGCCACCGCTTTCACCTCTTCACCTCGGGCTGCCCCGAGCTCCTCCACGACCTCGCCCTTCTCCAATGTACAACCCCACCCACCCCACCCCACCCTCCTCATGTCCCCCGTCCCGTCCCTCCTCCTCCTTCCCCCCCCCCCGTCGACGCTTCGCTCACCTCCTCCTTCCCCCCCCCTCATTTGGCTTTTCCCCTCTTCCCCACCATTGATGGCATTCCCCCTTTCTTCCCCTTCCCCCTTCCCCTCGCTGCGAGCAGGTCGTATGCCGGCGGGGTGCGTGGGGCTGGCGGACGTGGCCAGCCAGCGGGACTTTCGGGAGCTCCTCGAGCAGGGCGCGATGCCCCACCTTGGGCAGCAGCAGCAGCAGCAGCAGCGGACGGGCGGTTCTGCCAGCGATCGCGACGTGGTGGCCTGCCTCCAGTTCTTCGGTACTCTCGCACGCACTCACATGACACACACAGTGCCAAGTTCCTGGTCGACGTGGTGTGGTCATCCTTGCTCACTCCGGCGTGTATGGTGTTGTGTGTCGTGTCGTGTCGTGTCGTGTCGTGTCGAGCAGATACGATCGGGCTGTGGCTGGCCAAGTCCCTGGTAACCCACGGGGCAGGGGGACGCCATGCGGGAGGGTCCAGCGAAGCGACGTCGCCCGTGCCGACGAACGTGGAGGGGGTGCGGTACTTTCTGGCCTCGCTGGAGGCGCTGTCCGATCGCCAGTTCTTCGCGGGCATGGCCTGCACCAAGCTCTGGTACCTCTACGACCTGGGCAAGCTCCTGCGGTACGAGCATCACACGCGCACGACCAACCGCACGCACCCGCGCCCGCACGACACGCGTGGGCGCACGGCCGCGGCCACGGCCACCGTATGGGTCATCTTTAAAGGTCAAAGCACCGGCGCGCTCTCTTACGTGCGCGGGGAGGGGGCGCGGGCATGCAGGCTGGTGACCAATGTGCTGTACAAGTGGAACGACGCATCCCTCATCACGGTGCTGTGCACGGCGGAGGGCTTCCCGGACATGTGGGCTCTGCTCAAGCTCACCAAGCGCTTCAGCGAGAAGCTCCAGCAGCTCGCTCTGCCACCCGAATACGCCCACGCCTTCCAGGCCTTCTCCATCCTCCACAAGCTCACGCTCACCTACCCGGCCACGAGCCTCTCCACCTTCAAGTTTGCCTGTACGCGCGCCACTCCTCACTCGGGGA
>NW_004457268.1:344117-346048 GCF_000313135.1 Acanthamoeba castellanii str. Neff | reverse complement strand
TGTTGCGGCTGGTCAGTGCGTGTCGTGCGGTGGCGCACACACGGTGGCGCAGGGGGCGGGGGGGGGGTGTAGTACCTTGACAGTGCCGGGGCCGTCGGGGTTGAAGGTGAAGTAGCTGAGCCAGACGCTGTCGATCGAGGTGACCGGGGTGCACACGCTGGCGCCGGCGTCGGTCCACGCGGTGCCGTTGCCGGTGGTGATGGGCGAGCCCTTGGAGATGGCGACGGGGACGTGCACGGCCTGAACGTCGTCGCACCAGTCGCTCTCGACCACAACTCCGACGACGGCGGACGTCACCACCGCGAGCACCACCAGACAGACCAGCAGAGTCAGGCGAAGGAACGACATGTTGTTGTGTTGGCGTTGTCAAAGTAAAGAAAGAATGAAAGAAATAAGATAACAGCGTGTTGCGGACATTCGGGGGGAAGAAAATCTCCTTGCCACTATTCTCCTATTGAGTGTTCGGGGCTTTGTTTGTTCCAATAATTCCCCAGTGGATGGGTCTATATTACCGCTCCCGTGGTCGCAGGCCTTGTGTTGCTGTTTTTGTAGAGCTGGCACAGAAGCTTGTGGTCGGGGATGTGCCACCCGCCACCAGCGCTTGCGTGCAGCTTGCCCAACACGACAGACTCGGCCAAGAGCTGAAACGCCTCGCGCACTGCACCCACACTGGTCAGCTGCTGCTCCACCGCGAGAGCACGAAAGAGAAAGTATGCCGCACCTCCTCTTCCGGTCAAGCTGCTGGTCTCGGCCCAGAGTGTACCGAGCTCTAGAGCCAGGGCCTGGCCTTCCGCAGCCGTCACCTGCCTGCAATCCTCCAGATCCGACTTGGCTCCGACTGTGATTATGCTCAGTTCAACGCACACGCGCACCCGCACTCAGTTGATGGAGGCCCTGGGCTAAACTTGAACATTGACCGAGTACCGAGTATCACGCTGGGCGGTTCCGCGTCAGGGTCGCGACCGATGGAGCTCCACCCACGGCTGGACCTGGCCGAACGAAGCCAAGTTGGTTATGTCGTCGACCACTACCGCGTCGGCTCCTTTGCAGAAGGCCCGCGTTACCGCGCGATAGCGCTCCTGTGCGCTGCAGTCCCACACTACCGCCAGTCAACAGTCCAACATTGACGCGCCGAGACTTGCGGTCAACCAAAGTCAATGCTAGCATGAGTTGACCATGACATGGACGTACGATGGAGGGTGAGGGGCAGTCCCTCGATCTGGAGAGTCTGAACCCGGTATGGAATGTGCAACGTTGTTGGCGGTTGGTAGGGCACATACCGATCACCAGTGAGACGGCGGTGGAGCGTGCTCTTGCCCACACCTGTTTCCACCGAAATCAGTCGCTCAATCCTCTCGAACGGGCCACCACCTTCACAACAGAGAAAGTGTGAGCAGTCCCCGCGTGAACAACATTCCGGCGTCACTGCAGCGAAGTGAGCAGAGGCGTACGTGTAGCGACCACACCGACGAAGCCGCTGGCAGCCACCGCACGACGCCGTCACTCATCCACCCCTGCTGCCACCTCCGTCAGTCGCTTCCATTGTCAGCACAAGCTCAGCACTCAGTTCTTCGTACCACAGGCCTCCTTGAAGGGGGGGGGTCAGTAGCAGATGGTAGCGGCCAGCAGCGGCCAACCTTCAACGTTGCTCTCTACTCCTTCAGCCAAGCGGCAGTCAGCCAGCGTTGGTGGTGCAGCTTCTTCGTGTTGTCTTTCTTTTTCAGAAGCGGAGGACAGAAGTGCACAACTTCTTCGCACTTCTGACAGTTCCATTGGTGGTGGCCATCGCACCGAAGAGGTAAGTGGCGAAAGAAAGAATGTAGTGTGATCAAGAGGGAGGGCAAAAATTCCACGAATAGCATCAGTTGGTGGTGGTGGGCTTGCCGTAGCCGCCGGCGCCGGGGGTGATGATGCGCAGGCGGTCGCCGACG
>NW_004457268.1:341816-344090 GCF_000313135.1 Acanthamoeba castellanii str. Neff | reverse complement strand
CCTCCCTCTTTATGGGTCCACGTATATGGTTGACGTGGTTCGCCGCCATGATGGACCGCCCGTGTGCAGGTGCTGGGAAGCGGTGCTGATGGGCTGGTTCGGCGGATGGTGTACCGAGGCAAGTCGTACGCGGTGAAGAGCATCTACCCCTTCTACGACAAGCAGACCTCGGCCCAGCCCATGGCACGCAGCACCCCCCCCCTCTCCCCCCTCTCTCCCTTTCCCCCCTCCTGATCGGCTGATTGTGGGATGGAAGCTAACGGGCCGCCACCGCCACCTGCCTGCCTGCCTGCCTGCAGAGCGCCCGTGCCAAGGCGAGGGAAAAGCGGCGAGCCAAGGGCGGAGCGGACGAGCCCCTGATCGACTACATCGGGCTCGAGTACATGAAGAAGATCGAGAAGCTGGCCGGCGAGGAGCGCCGCGACGACTTTTGGCGCTGGCTCTACGCGCAGCTGGGCGAGTACATCACCATGCTCGCCCTCCCCCGCCCCTCCTTCGTCAAGCTCTACTGCGCCTACGTGGGTACCTAGGCCCTACCACCACCGTCTCGCACACGCACGCGCACCACCGCACAAGCACTCCACAACTCCGTTTCAGAGTGCGCTTGGCGATTTGCAGGCACATCTCTGTTTTCCTACTGCGGGGCGTGCACATATCTGCATCACCGTTGCTCACCTCTCTCTCCTTTATCGTGTGGTGTTGTCTGGTGGCTAGGCTCGCACCCGCCGCCGCCGCGCTACTACTGCCCGCAGTGCTTCCAGACTAAATTCGAGGACACGGGGCCTCTTTGTGACCAGTGCAGCACCCCTCTCACAGGTGCACGCCCCGCCCGCTTGCTGCACCGCCAGCGGCGATACCTCTTGCTCACACACAGCACACACGACACACACACACACACACACACACACACACACACACACACACACACACACACACACACACACGACACACGACACACGCGACACACACACGACACACACGCCACAACGAATGGGTAGAAACCTACTATGGAGAAGAGGGTCTGCACCTGGTGCTCGAGTACTGCGCGGAGGGCTCCCTGCGATCTCATCTCGATCGGGAGATCGTGGCCGTCGCAACAGCCCACCGCGCGGACGAAACCAGGTCGCGCCAGCGTAGCCACCACGAGGGCAACGACGCGGCGGCGGCGGCGGCGGCGGCGGCGGAGGAGGAGGAGGAGGAGGCGGACGAGGAAGTAGGGGCTCGAAGCAGAGGGAGCCTCCCAGGAGTGTGGCTTCTGGGGCACCCAACTGCCCGAGAACGAGGTCACGGATTTTCTGTGCCAGCTGCTCGCCGGCCTCGCCTACCATCACGCGCGCGGCGTCGTCCACGAGGACCTCAAGGTATGCCTAGCAGCAGCAGCAGCAGCATCAGCAGCAGCAGCAGCAGCAGCAGCAGCAGCAGCATCCACCTGTCCTTCTCCCTCATCATGCAACGACACGCAACGACGCGACACACGCGACACACGCAGCCGGACAACATCCTCATGCGCGACCGCCGTACCCTGTGCCTGGGCGACTTTGGTCTGGCCTCCTTCACCAGCGCGTACGCCCCTTTCCCGAATCCACCCTACGCGTCTGCCCACCCCCCAACAACAATGCACGCGTTCTGCTCTCGCGCGGCTGACCCTTGATCTGCTTTTCATTGTGCTTCCTCCTCCTCTTCTGTCCCCACGTCGCGCACAGCAAGTCGTCGTCGTCGGGCAATCACGGCTCTCCCAACTACAACCCACCCGGTACCCACTCCTACACCTCTTCCTTCCCCCACTTTATATACGATAGATAGAGATAGAGATAGAGATAGAGATAGAGATAGAGATAGAGATAGAGATAGATAAGGTAGAATTGAATAATGAATGCTTCTTTCTTGCAGAGCTCAATTCAGGGCAGCCATTGCCGGCGGACTACGACTACACCAAAAAGGACGTGTGGGCGGTACTGTCTCTCCTCCCCAAACCCACTTTGTCCGCTTCTCTCTCTCTCTCTCTCTCGGCGTTCTTGAGGGGGCGTTGGCCAGGAAACGATGCATGCGCGGCTATGGACTGGGTGGTGGCTGGCGGTGGTGGCTGGTGGCTGCCCCACCGCGTGGTGTCGTTGCGCCTCACCGGAGGTTCCCCTCCCTTTTGTTGGGCTGTGTGCTGTGCTGTGTGCTGTGCTGGGTGCTGTGCTGGTGATGGATTGGGGGGGGGGGCAGGCGGGCCTGATCGGGCTGGAGATGTTTGGGTTCAAGATCCCCATCCGGAACGTGGCGCGGGCC
>NW_004457268.1:340663-341713 GCF_000313135.1 Acanthamoeba castellanii str. Neff | reverse complement strand
TGCTTGATCCTCATCTCGATCTTCTCCGGTCGGTCCTCCTCCTTCTTGAGGATGGAGGAGACGATGCGCCACGTCGCCCTGCGCGAGCCGATGACGTTCTTGTAGGCCACGCTGAAGATGTTGCGCTCCTCGACGGACAGACCCTCACCGGTCTTCAGCGACGCAGCGACCTTCTTGATGGCCGCCACCATCTCGTCGTAGCGCTCGGCCTGCTCGGCGAGCTTGGCTTCGTAGATGTTGGCCTCGCGTTCGGTCGTCATTTTTCTGGGCGGTGGTGTGGTGCGTGAGTGGTGAGGTGTGTGCGGTTTGTGGTGCGTTGGCGCGACTGAGAGAGACAGAGAAAGACAACAACGCGCAGACTGGCGTGGCCCCAGAAATAAAGAGACAACCGCTGGTTGCGGAGCAGCAATTTATTAAAAAGAACATAACTCGAATTCCAAAAGGAATGTTTGCAGTATTTGAAGCAACAAACCCCCACATCATGCACCCTGCGCTGCTTTACCCCTATCCAATTGGTCTTAGCAGACACTCTAGCTGACCCTTCACCCCTCAGCCTCAAGATATAGGAGTATACAACAGTGCTAGAACAAGGGATGTTTGTGAGTGGAGTAGAAAGAACAGGCCAAGAAAAGTGCACCAATAGGCTCATTTACAAAGAGCCTCTTCCTTTATTCTTAAGCTCCCAATCTTATTTCCTATCCTTAGCTGTTATGCTTGGAATCCCTCTTTTGCACTTATCAGCCCATATTGCCCCCATTTGGATGGGCCAAGGGGAGTGCCCATACAAAGGCAAGCACTGTTTCATGAACACCACCCAGACATATGTTTGAGGTACTTGCCAACTGTTGCAACACCACTCAGTAACATAGAAGTCAATGCCCTTACCACATATCTTCTATTGTCTGTCCCAGGCTGAATACAAGCAAGCCAAAGCCATCACAGCCTGGTCATTTAAGCCACCATGCACCCCACCTCCCTTTCAAGCCTGCAAGCAGCCCTGATAAAGACCACCCTCACTCTCCTCCTCCTTCCAGCTGCTGGGCTGACATC
>NW_004457268.1:338660-340612 GCF_000313135.1 Acanthamoeba castellanii str. Neff | reverse complement strand
TACCCCCCCCTCCTCCCTCCCCGCTGGGTGGCGTGGTCGTGGTTGCTTCCTCTCTCTCTCGCTCTTTCTCTCTCTCTCTCTTGCCATATGACCCACCCAGAACGCTGGCGCTCGCTGGTGATCGAAATGCAGGCCATTGGTCGGCTCAGCGCTGTCATCTTTGCGCCCGTCACGCCGCCCGATCTGCGCCTCACCATCGTCAACATATTTCTCGCCCTCATGCAGCTCAGTACGCTGCTCCCTCTTCCGCAGGCCTACCGCACGCACACATCACGCGGTGACGTGAACCGGTTGTTCATTGTACGCACATGCGTGTGGCGTGTGTCGATTGCGTACAGCGCCGCAGGGGGAGTGCCGGGCGGCCCTCGAGCAGCTGGTGGCGCTCGACGTGCTGCCTCGGCTGGTGGGTCTGGTCAAGACCTCCCGCTCCTCCACGCTCCTCCACTCGTCGGTGCTGCACCTCCTCCGCCGCTCCTTCCTGGCCGGTAGCACCTCCCCCCCAACGCGTCCCTGGCCCCCATCCCTCCTCCCCCCCGTGGCCACGCGCCTCACGCTCCTCGCTCTCGCTCTCGCCGTCTAGGGCTGCCGGCGGCCTACTACGAGAAGACCATGCACGCCGAACTCTGCCGCCTGCTCGCCGTCGTCGGCTGCCCGTCCCTCGAACACAAGGCGTTCGCCATGCAGTGCCTCCAGCACGCCCTCCTCGCCTACCGTACGCCCTCTGACCAGGATGAGCGCACGCTCACGCTCACGCTCACGCTCACTATTTCATGATTATATATTTTAAAAAACTCTACGCGTGGGTCCCCTGTTTTGTGGTGCCACGCCAGCGCATCTGGTGTTCGCCGACCACCTCTTCGCGATGATGGACCTCTACCACGCCGCCTCGCTCGCCCTCGATCGCGTCAAGGGCACGTGCACCTCTTCCTCCTCGTCCCCTTCCTCATGGCTGGCGGCGGCGGCGGCGGCGGGGCGGTAGCACCGGTGGGGACTATGGTGCTGAGTGTGGGTGTGGGTGGGTGGGTCATGGCATGGCATGGCATGGCATGGCATGGCATGATGATGATGATGATGATGATGATGATGATGATGATGATGATGATGATGATGATGATGATATAACAGAGATCTGCCGGATGCGCAATCGGGACCTGCCTCTACCGGCCATCCGTATCTTCGCCGAGGGCGTGCTGCAGCTGCTTCGCCAGTCGCCCTCCTCTTCCTCGCCGCCATCGGACACGCCATCGTCGGCAGGGTCGGGCGCGGAGGCCGCCAAGTGGCTGTGCGGGCAGCTGGACGTGGAGGGCTTTGTGGGCGACGAGGCCAACCAGCGGCTCGCCAACGACGTGTGGATCGACCTGGCCACCCACTCCGTCACCCTGCGCCGCCTGAAGGGCGTGCTCAAGGCCATCCTGCGCTCCTACGAACTCATCGAGGCCTTCTACCGCACCGCAGGTACACGTCTTGTGGTTGGTTGGTTGGGTTTGGTTGTTCCCGGTATTGGGTGGGGAGTAGCGGATCACGCATCAGCAACCCCCTTCTCGACCGAGTTGTTTCTTCTCGACCGAGCACCTACATTACGTGGCATGACATACATGCACATATATATATTTATATATTATATCTTTATGTGGATGGCGTGATGATGACGGTGCAGAGTTTCCGGTGGAGTGCGCTGGTTGCGGGGGACGCATCGTGCGTGTGCTTTTCCGTTGCGAGCAGTGCCTCTCGTGCGTCAACCTTTGCCAGGCGTGCCACCACGCCCACGCTCCCCTCAAGGTACCCACCACCACCACCACCACATACCACCACCACCACCACCACCACCGCATACCACCACCACCACATGCCATACAAACCAACAACGTACCTCCACATTGATGTGTTCCGGATATATTGGTGGGGGGGGGTGGATGGGCACACACCAGGCTCCGGGCTATTGGAAGCACAAG
>NW_004457268.1:337862-338614 GCF_000313135.1 Acanthamoeba castellanii str. Neff | reverse complement strand
CGCGTCGTTCGGCCTCTCTCTTCTCCCTCTCGCGCTCCCGTTCTCGCCGTTCGCGTTCCCTACGCTGCTCGTCCCTGCTCTCCTTGTGCCGTCGCAGCAGCAGAGCAAAGTCGTCCTCCGGCGGCGGCTCGTCCATGTCATGCGTGTAGCCCTTGTTGTGGAATTGGCCGCGACGCGGCGCTTCTGGTTGCTGGTGCGGCCGCGACCACTCGGCACTAAACGGAAAAGTGAGTGGGTGAGTGTTGTGTGTGTGGTGTGGTGTGGTGTGTGTGTGACAACATGCACGGTCCATGCGTACCGTTTGGTATTGGGGCTCCACTCTGGAGTGGGGTCTTTGACTGTCGTGGGTCGGTTCTCCGCAGATGGCGACGAGTGCTCCTTCGGCGCTGGGCTCGACTGACGGACGACGTGCGGTTGCTGTTGAGGTGCAGGATCCTTGGGGGGCAGGGGCGACGCTGCGCTCTTCTTCATCTGCTGTCGCATTCGTAGCAGACGTGCGTGGTGACGATTGGCCTGCTGGCTCTGATGGCTGCTCGCTTCCTTCGGCAGACGTGGAACCGCTACTCGAATCGCTCTCCATTTCGTTCTCTTGGCCTTCACTCGCGTTGCCATTTTTTGACGTAGAATCGGGCTCCTCCATGCACTCCTGATTTTCATCGTTGCTGGGCGATTGATCAGTCTCGATCCTCTCGGCTGGCGTATCCGCTGGCGGCGTAGCAGCTTGCTCCTCTTCATCTTGGACATCTTCATCT
>NW_004457268.1:334095-337776 GCF_000313135.1 Acanthamoeba castellanii str. Neff | reverse complement strand
CGCCCGCCATCGTCACCGCCAGCAGCAGCAGCAGCAGCAGCCGGAGGCGGCGGGAGACGGGTACCACAGCTTCGTCCGGTCGGTAGACCGCATCAGCCTGCCGCCCCTTTCCTCCTCCGAGTACCACGTACAAGGCCGCCTACCCTACCCCTCCCCCCTCCACGATGACCAGCCACCAGCCGCCGCACACAGCCGCCGCCGCCGCCGCCGCCAGCAGCAGCACATTGTGATTGGTTGGTTGTTGGTCATTATTGGTTGGTTGGTTGCTGATCAGTTCTCCTGATTGCTTTTCTGGCAGGTGATGATGCGGCTTCTCTTTCGCTTCTCCGGCGTCGGCCCCGCCGCTGCGCTCGCCTTCATCGACGAAGACCAGGGCCGCGGCCACGAGGAGGAGAAGCGGCCCGACGAGTCGAGTCTGAGGCCTCTCTGCGACCAGCAGCGGCAGCAGATCATCGCGGCCTCGCCGCCCCCGCCCGACGGCGCGGCCACCACCGCAGCAGCAGCAGCAGCAGCAGCCGGGTGCTGCCACCATCCGCTGTTCAGCCTGCCTCATGTGGCGTCCCTCCCTTTGCGTACGCTCCTTGCCCACTCTCCCGTTCACGTCATACTCACTCGCGAGCTGGTGGTGGCTGGTGGTAATGCTGGTGGTGGCTGGTGGTGGTGATGGTGGTGTGTACGCGGCGACGGCGGAGTAGGCTGCAGCCAGTGCCGCGTCAACGTCTCCAGTAGTGGCGGGTCCGAGGAGGGCGTGAATTCTCTGCAGGCGGGCGCCTTGGCCGGCAGTTGCCAGCACCTCCTGTGCCGCTCTTGTCTCCTGGTACCTACACTCCACCCCCCCCCCAATTATGGCCAAGCGACGGATGATTGACGGCTTTCGGTTTCTCTCGTCTCGTCCATCCGGGGGTTGTGTTGTCGTGTGTGTCATGTGTCGTGTGTTGGTTGTTGTTGTTGGTCGTTGTTGTTGGTTGGTGGTTGTTGTGCAGGAGACGTGCCTCAAGCAGATCGCCACGGGACGGCTCGTGGCCACGGCGGACTCGTTCTACGCCATCACTTGTCCAGGTGAGCTGCCCTCCCCGCCTTCCTCCTCGCTTTCCTTCTCGCTTGTGCGGGCAGCGCTGCCGCCGCTGACCAATAATGGCTTGTTGGCGACGGCGGTGCGGCGGCAGTGGGCCGTTGTGGGGGTACGCTCCTGAGCGACGCCTTTGCCATCAAGCAGGTGGTGCCCCATGAATTCTACGAGGTACCACAGGAGGGAGACCCATCATCCTACCCCCCCCCTCCCAATCATTTTATATATTATACATCGGGGGCAGCTTGGGCGTGGCGTGGCGGCAAGCTTGCTGACCCCCCCGGGGGGGGGGGCTACATGCATGCAGCTCTATCTGGGAGTTGCCGCGCTGTTGTCCGCCAAGCGCCCGCTCTCGTTCGCCCTGTGCAAGTACTGCGCGCGCAAGTGTGCCCTCACGTGGGAGGGCAAGCTCCTCTGCTGGTACGCGCCCGCTATGCTATCATGTCAATATCTACGCGCGTGTTGTGTGTGTCGTGTGTGTCGTGTGTGTGTGTCGTGGTTGCAGCTGGGGAGGGGTTGGGAATGACCGTCATTGCATTGGCCACGCTCCCCCACAGGACGTGTAGTTCGCCAAAGACGCGCCGCTCGTGCCAGGAGAAGGAGGGATGGCTGAGCGAGAAGACCAGGGACGGGTGGTCCCGGCGGTACTTCTTGGCGGGAGGAGCGGACGGCAGCCTGGTGTGCGCGAAGGAGCCGCTGCACCAGGTGAGGGGGAGGGGCGGCGAGGGAGTTCCTCGCGTGGTGGCCCGCCTGCGACATCTGGCGGTGCGCGACCTGCCCAACCACCCGGCCCATCGCTACGTGTTCGCCGTCATCGTGCACCACCACCCGGCCACTCCTGTGGAGCTGCTCCTGGCCGCCGACTCGCTGCGGGAGAAGACCGAATGGATGGAGACCCTCGCCAGCTGGTCCCCCTCCGCCCAGGCAGCCATCGGCCGGCCATCCGACCCTCGCCTGGGAGGAGGAGGAGGAGCCCTGGCGTGAGAGCACAGCACAGCACAGCACGCCGCCACCACCACCACTACATGTACAGACCACCAGCCACCACCGCCGCCACCACCCAAGGCCCGAAGTGCCACCGTTGCCGCGCGCGCGTGTCAGCGTTTTCGCTCGTGTGGGCACTTTGAAGAACTCTTTTCCGTTTGAAAGGGGCACCGCTTCACGCGTTCGTTCGGATGACTCGGTCGAGGCCGGTCTCGCTCAGGTGTACCTGACGTGTTCGTGCCCATGCAGCCCCCCCCCGCTCAATGAGAATGGAGAGGAGGAGGAGGAGGAGGATGAGGATAGAAGGCACACTGGGGGCGTACCTGGCCGATGAAGCCGTCGAGCCTGGTCTGCACGGCAAAGACCCACAGGAAGATGGCGTGGAAGAGGTTGTTGCGCCCCTGGAAGGTGTCCCACACCTCCTGGTGCTCCAGCACCTTGAAGTGAGGCGGGTGCACGTGCGACTGGTAGATCTTGGCTGCCGTGGGCACGGCGTCTGCATAATGCATCCCCACAGCAGCAGCAGCAGCAGCAGGCCCCCCGGGGGGGTCAGTTAGGTTGCTGGATGATGATGATGTGTCGAGGGGGGGGGCGTTGGGCGTTGTTTCCTGCCGGGCGCGGCTGTGGTACGCACCGGGGGACTTGGGGGCGAGGACGTAGTAGAGGGAGGAGAAGGGCTTGTTCTTATCCGCGCGCGGATCAGCCGGCAACAGACCGTCCATGTGAGCGCAGAACAGGTGGATCAAGATCTGCGCAGGAAGAGAAGGGGGGACGGACAGCCACGAAAGGTCCATCCCGCGCACCACACGATTAGCTTTTATATAGATATATATAAATGTATATATGTATGTATGTATGAGCGATAGAGCTGCACACGACGACGACGACGACACACGACGACCCAGTCAGCAATCCTGCGCAAAGGGAGGTAACTTGCAATACCTGCGAGTCGGTGGGGAGTTCCGTGGTCCAGGGCTTGCCCTGCCAGCTGCCTCCGCCATTCCACCGGAAGGCAGCCATACACCCTCCCTCGGCGAGCTCTGCCCAGAGAGGAGTAGCATTAACCACCCACCCCACCCCACCCCACCCACCGGGCGGGTTGGCTGTGAAGCAGACCGAAGCCACGCGGGGGAAAGGAACAACACTGCTACCTTTCACCCTCTGCACGATGTATTCGCGGGACGGGGAACCGTGCACGTCCATGTACTTCTCCAGCATCTGCCTCTTTTGCACCACCGGATTCTGACACGACCCCAAGGCAACCGAAAAGTTAGGTTGCGTGTGGCTGGATAGTTGCTTTGGCCGTGGTGGCGGGTGGCGGGTGGCGGGTGGCGAAAGGGAGATGGTTACCTGGGAGAAGCTCGTGGTGGTGGGCTGGGGAGCACTCTGGAACGAGTACCACATGCTCGTGGGCGCGGAGCTCGCGGCGGCGGCTTGCGTGGACACCGCTTGCGTGAGGGGCTTGGTGAGGGGCAGCCCGGCCTTGGTCACCTCCTGGATGTCGCGCACGAGGGGCCACACAATCTGCTCCACCAGCCACTGGCGCGTCCTCTCCGTCCACTCCTCCATCGACCCTTCGACTCCCAGTCGCTCCACCAACTGCAATTGGCGCCACGCGCGAGAGAGAG
>NW_004457268.1:327531-334074 GCF_000313135.1 Acanthamoeba castellanii str. Neff | reverse complement strand
ACCACCACCACCACCACCACCACCACCACCACCACCACCACCACCCACCACCGATGCCAAATGCGGACCAGCAGAGAGAGAAGAGAGAAGAGAGAAGTAACCTCCTGCGCGGCCTGAGTGTTGAAGTAGCCAAACTCGTCGCCGGTACGTCCCTTGGCCGGAGAACTGCGGGGCGACACGCGATAGGCGCGAACCTCAGCGCCGGGTCCAACGCCGCCCAGTGGGCTCGTCAGGTATCCGCCTTCGGTCGTGTGCTCCTCACCGGTGGCAGCTGCAGAGGCGCAACGCAGCGTGAACGCAAGTCCAAGAAGTGGGCAACAACTGACCGCAGAGGCGGTGCTGCAGAGGGATAGAGAGGGGAGGTGGAGCACCAGAAGGGGAGCGCGCTAGGTAGCGGTCGAGAGCGCGTTGGTCGGTGATCACTTCGGGCGAGAATGGACCCATTCTGCGCGTAAGCACCGTGCGATGCCTGTTGGCCGCAGTGCCGAGACGGAGCAAGCATTGTTGATTCAGTGCTTCATGAAGCGGCGGCCATCAAAGAAGATGCAGCAGAGCGAGATTGAATGGTCTGGAGATGTGTACGGTAGGATACGTACAGCTGCTCTCTCTCGCGCATCGGGCTAGCTGGCGGGGGGCTGGCATAGGAGGATCTGTAGCGAGGCGGCGGCGGCGGCGAGCTGAGGGCGGCTCCACTCGGCTCCACTACGCTCGACGAATTGCGAGAGGGAGAGGGAGTTGAGCCGCGAAGCAATCACTGGAGAGTGGCGGGCAAGAGAAGAAGGAGGACCCACCACGGGCGGCGGGCGGGCGGCGAGGAGTGGTTTTGTCGGGGGTATCGGCTACGGGAGGGAGGCCCTGCATTCCCACCCACAAGGTGTCAGCCCGGCACACCACAATCCAATAGCGAAAGAGACACACACTCACTCCAAAAGCGAAGAAGTGGCGTACCAGGAGAACGCGCTGCCGAGCTGTGAGGTCGGTAGGCAGAGGGGTCGCACGCATGTACCGCCGCAGGAGGCCAAAAGCCAGCCACAAACTCGTCACCGCGACCGTCACGCCACCTGCTCACGTGGCAGCCCCAGCCTCCTCAGCGGCTACCACACATATCACATATAGGGTACTACAACGACAGCGTAGCGTACCTGCAAACCAGAGCATCTCCTGAGGCTCCTCTGGAGGCATGACACTCGGCCACCTTGCAAACATTTGCAGGATCAGAACGGAAGCAGTGGCATCGAAAATCTGCACCAGAGGTGTAGTCGGGTGGAGTACGAGGTACGGAGAGCCAAAAGGGCGAGGACGGCAAAGGCGATGGCCCAGGCGAGAACTGGACGGCGCTTCCACTGCTGCTGGGTGCGCACGGCCTGCAGCTCCCCCACGGCTTCTGATTCCCATTTGCCTCCGATGGGTGTCCCTCCTCGGCCGGGTGTGCTAGGAGTGCGGCGGGTAAGGGGACTCGTGTGATCGCTCCTTGGGCTGTCCATCCTGTTGCCCACGCTGCTGCGATGGTGTTGTATCAATGGGATGGGATTTATATTGTGATATCAAATCGTCTCTTCCGCTCTCTTACGAAAAAAAAGCGCGGGAAAACACAGAGTTGCTTTTCTTTCCTTCGAAGTCAAGGCTGGCCTGAGGTGCGCACAAAGTCGGTGATGAGGCGGGCCAGGCTGCTGTCGGCGGGATGGGCGAGGCTGTTGACGCCGTCCCAGTGCCTGCCGCCCTTGGCCTCCAGGTGGTACTGCACGGGCACGCCGAGCGCCTCCAGGTGCTGGACCCAGTGCACCGGTTGGGCGGTGTTGACCAGCTCATCCTCCTCGCTGTGCACCACGAGCCACGGCGACGTGGAGCGGCCCGTGTGGCTGAGGAACTGGGGCGAGGCATCCCGCCACTTGCTCTCGTCCTCCCCGAACGCAAAGTCCAGGAAATGCTGCCACGCGCCGCCACCAGCACACCCGCGTGAGCCGCACGTGGCCATTGGGGGCTAACTACCCCTACTCTTATTATTATTATTACCTCCTTGTAGGTGGGAAAGTCGGCGTGGAGGCGTGGCAGGTCGTAGATCCCCGCGATTCCGATCCACCCCGCCACCCGCACTCCCTCGCGGTCGCCCTCCTCTGTGCGCCCGCCGATAGAGGTAATGACGATGACAATGAATGATCACCACCAGACCACCAGAAGAGGAGAACATGTAGACAACAGAGAGGGAGAGAGACGCACTGTGGGTGGAGGCCAGGTAGGAGGGATCGAGAGCAAGGAGGCCGGCCATGTGGGCGCCCGCCGAGTGCCCGCACACCCACAACTCCACCGGGGCGCCCTTTGCTGCCTCCTGCTCGTGCTGCCACAGCCTACGACACGCACGACACGCGGTGAGGCCATACTACAGGCAGTGGTGCGCGTCGGGCGGGCAAGTAAGGAGGAGGTGGTGGTGGCTGGTGGCTGGTGGTGGCTGATGGGTATACCATTGGAGGGCTTGCGCGATGTCGAGTACGTGGGCGGGGAAGACGTGCGTGGGCGGGCGTGTGCGAGGGCTGAGGTGGTAGTTGAGCACGGCCACGGACAAGCTCCCGCCGCTGGCCTTCACCAGACCACGCCCCAGGTTCGCAAACTCGGCCTTGGAGCGGTCCACCCACGCACCGCCGTGCACCCACACAAGCACTACTCGCTTCTTCTGATCTGTGGCTGGCCGGTACAGATCGAGATTATGGCGCGGCCCTGTTCCGTAGCTGTGCTCCTCCACCACCACTTCCCCCTCGTCAGTCGTGGCGTGGTTGTGGGGCGTCGTCATCTTCGCTGCTGCAAATCTTTCCTTTTGCATTTCTCTTTCTTTCCTTTCCACCATTTCCATCATCAGGTATTCCGCCCAACCCGACGCACCACAGAAGCACAACAGCAGATGGAGCAGCAGCAGCACGAGCAGCAGGCAGATGCGGAGCCGCAAGTTCCCTCCTGCCTGGCTGGCTTTTTCGAAGGCCCCGTAGGTGATGCCCTGGCCCTCGCCCGCCAGACCCCCGGCCTGGTGCTCGTGGTCTCACTTCAAGGCACACCCACCCCATCCTCCTCCTCTCCCATGCCATGCAACCTGCTGCCGCCATCCGCGCGCACCTGTGCACAGGTGTGCACGTGTGGCCATCGATGAAGATGAAGATGAAAGAGGCCAGGCAGGCAGGGCTGACGAAGGCGTGGCGTGGCGTGGCCGTGCAGAGGAGGGGGAGGCTGCGACGGCGGGGGTGGAGGCGTCCAGGCGGCTGGATGCCGAGACGTGGTCCGACCCGGACGTGGCGCGCAGACTGAGCGAAGCCACCGTCGCCCTGCGCCTCGACTGGAGGAGCCCCGATGGCGTCAGCTTCCTCGCCATCTGTACGACGTCGCCTTCCCTTCCACTCCCCTTCCCTTCCTTCGTCTGTCCCACCCCACTCCTCTCGTACTGTTTTGTCGCCCCCGCCTGCGTGCCACTCCCCCTCTGTGCGCACCGCTGGTGGCTGGTGGTGGTGGCTGGTGGGCTTCAGATCCGGCGTTCCAGGTGCCCACGATCTACCTCATCGCGCCGCTCACCGGGCAGCCCCTGGGCATCCTCCTCGGCTTCGTGACGCCCCAGCAGTACCCCCCACCCCCCGTATCCCCCCCCCTATTTTTATTATCACCATCATCGTCATCATTTATTATTCTATCTCCCCACATGAAGGAGGAGGGTCGTCGTACGTACCTCTCCTGACGACAGTCATCTGTTCTTACGCACCACCGTTGGCAGGTTCCTGGCCAAGCTCGACGAGTGCTGCGCCGCTCTCTCCCACCCACCCTCCTCATCCCCGGCGGGTCCTCCCGCATCGATGACGGTGCGGACCACTTCTTACGACCCTCCGCTCCAGCGCAGCGTGTGTTGACCCCTGTTCTCTCGTGCTGTATATTCTTCTTCTTCTTCTGATTCTCTCTCTCTCTGTGTGTGTGTGGTGTGTGTGTGTGTGTGTGCCGTGTGTTTAGGAGAGTGCAACACCGCCACCGCCACCATCACGGGAACTCGCGCCCATGGACACGACCACTACGGCCACCTCTCCCCGCGAACCGGAAGAAGGAGTGCAAAACGCCAACCGCGCGCCGGCAGAAGCCCCCGCTACGCCCCAGCCACTCTCCAGCGCCGAAGTGGCGGCGCAGAAGGAGCGGTACCGCCGTGCCCGACCCCCTCCCCCGCGTGTTCCTTCGATTGGCCATCTCTCGAAGGGCTCTGACCGCTGGTGTGTGTGATGTGGGCTGCTCCCAACCCCCAATCCCCAACACCCAACCCCCAACCCAGGCTCCTGAAGCGAATCGAGGAGGTCAAGAGACAAAAGGAGGCCCAGGAGAAACAGGCACGTGCACGCACCTCCCCTCCCAATCGCCCTCGTGTCGTTGTGGTGTCGTTGTGGTGGCGCCAGGGCAGGCGGCCTCCATCTTCTCCTCCGCGCTAACGCGAAGTTGTTGTTCGTCTCCTCTTCATGGTCCTACCAACAACAACAACTAAAAACCACAAAAGGCCGAACGGGAACGTGAGCTGGCGCGCCGGCAAAACGGGAAGGCGGCCCTGGAGACGATGAAGACGATCGAGGATATCAACAAGCGCAAGGAGCTCGAGCAGCGCCGACGCGAACAGTCCGAGGCGGAACGGCACAAGGCCCAGGTGCGCGAAAAGATACGCCGCGACCGCGAAATCCGCGCACAGCAGCAGCAGCAGCAGCAGCAGGCTGGTCCCTCTCCCGCCGCCCCATCGCCGAGCGCTGCCACTACCGCCACCGCCGCCACCGCCACCACCACGGCGACCACCACTTCTCCGAGTGCTGCCACCGCTGCCGCTGCCGCTGCCACGTACGTGTGGAGTTCCCTCCTCTTCCCACCTTCCCGTGTTTATTTATTTTTTATTTTATTTTTTCTATTCGCCATCTTGGGAGGCGGCTCACATGCGCGTGGCTGGTGGTGGTGGCTGGAAGCTCGGCGGCCATCGCCTTCCGCATGCCCGACGGGAGCGTGGAGAAGGCCGACTTTGCCGCCACGAGCACCCTCGCCGACTGCCGGAAACACCTCCGCACCGTACCATCCTCCTCCGCCTCTTCGCCACCGCACGCTGCCCCTTCCTCGAACTTGGCGTGCATCTCACGAGATCCATCCCATCCCAGCCATGCACCCGTTTCTCGTCTCATACGCGCCTTTCACTCTGTCTCTCTCGGTTGCTGGCGTGGTGTTGCGTGTGTCGTGTCGTGTATCATATATCGTGTCGTGTGTGTGTGTCGGTGTGTGTGTCGTGTGTCGTGCACCAGGTGGTCGG
Organism: Acanthamoeba castellanii str. Neff; assembly: GCF_000313135.1. Classification (NCBI taxonomy): domain Eukaryota; phylum Discosea; order Longamoebia; family Acanthamoebidae; genus Acanthamoeba; species Acanthamoeba castellanii. Next base: position 328,781 of record NW_004457268.1, on the reverse strand, counting down.
GGTGCAGGGTCCGTTTACGCTGATGACCAACTTCCCGCGCCACGTGTTCGCCGACGAGGAGTACGCCCTCACCCTACGCGACCTGCAGCTGTGCCCCTCCGCCACCCTCATCCTCACCGTACGTACCCAGTCCCCTGGGCGCCACCGCCACCGCCACGCCCACACGTCATTACTAGATATGAATAATAATTAGAATACGAATAAGAATTTGGGGGGGGAGGTTGCTCCACTGACCACCGGGGCGGGTGGCTGCAGGGCGCCACGGAGTACGCCTCCTCGGGCGGAGGCGCGGCGGCTGGTGAGGTGGTGAGCACAGGCGGTCCAGGCGGCGGCGGCACGGGCCTCATCTCGTCGGTCACCTCCTACCTGTGGGGCTTCTTCAGCGCCAGCCCCGCCGCACCACCCGATCGCCACCAGCAGCAGGCTTCCGCTGCCTCCGCGACGTACTACTCTCCTCCTCCTCTTTCCTCTCTCTCTCTCTCTCTCTCTCGGCCTGCTGACCGTGTGCCTGTGTGTGGGTGTGTGTGGGTGGTCTGGCGACAGCTCCGCATCCGGGCGTATTCCGTACAGCGGCGGCGGCGGCGGCGGGGCGGGCAACGTGCACGGTCTAAGGCGAGACGACATGGAGGGAGATGAGGACAACGCCTACTGGAACGGAAACTCCACACAACAGTACTGATGGTACCGGCAAGAACCGTGCCTCCTTCTTTTTCTAGCACGCTGCGGATCCTCAATACTTACTTCACACGACACGACACGACACGACACGACACGACACGACACGACACGACACGACACGACACGACACGACACGACACGACACGACACGACAACAGTTGCTACCGGTTGGGGTGCAACGTGACCCAATCTACTCCTCTTGCAGTGGAAGCAATAATAAATGACGGCTGTACAGGCATCGGGAGGCCCCAAATGGAGGCTAAGCGTCGGTGGGTTGTGGCATGGTGAATTAGCGCCTGGTCACCCGAATCCGGAGGCCTTGGGTGTTGCACCACCACCACCACGAAACCCACCCTGCTTGATGGAGCATTAAAAATAAATAAATAAAATAAACAAATAAATAGCAGCTGTACAGGCAGAGACGGCTTTTGGGGTCTCCTAGGTGTCGTGCAAGCGGGCATCGAGCTGGAGGAGCTGCCGGTAGAAGCCCCGGTTGATGTCCACCACCTCGCGGTGCCGCTGCACGTGGGCGTAGGCGGCCGGCAGTCGCCACCCGCAGGCCCCCACCAGGT
>NW_004457268.1:325257-326951 GCF_000313135.1 Acanthamoeba castellanii str. Neff | reverse complement strand
TGTAGAACTCGGCGCCCCGCTCCTTCTCGGCGCCCTCGAGCGAGCCCACGCCCACGTTGCTCAGGCCGTCGGTGCACACCACCACCTCCGAGCGCCGGCTGTGCGACGCAATGGCCACCGCCAGCAGCAGCGCCGGACCCAACGCCGTCGCTCCATTCCTAGGAATGCATTCACATTCCACGAATAAGATTATAAATATTGTTTTTCCAAATATGGATAAATAGAATATATAATGGCTAAAAAGAGAGGAGAAAAGAGGATGGGAGACGCACTCTTGGAGTTGGGCGACCTTCTGGGAGACATCGTCGAGGGACTCAGCAATGGGGCGCAGGGCCTTGGTGTCCAGGTCGTGGCCCACCTTGAGCAGATCGTCGAACTCGCCCAGTCGGTCGCCCGTCACCACCTTGCCCCCGCTCGACCCGTCGCCCACAATCGTGACCTGTTCGACACAAAAATAAAAATAAAAATAATAACATTATAATTCCACAACAGAATTATAATGTTGTGAATATTAACAGAAAAAAAACACATAAAATAGAATCAGTGTAAAAATGGGAGAAATATTTAGATTGGGTGTGGGGGTACCTCGTTGTTGAAGGTGATGAGGACCACCTTCTTGTTGGGGCTCTGGACCTTGAGCCGCTGGAGCTGGGTGTCGACAGCGGCCTGCATGCACTCGAGCCGCGAGATATACGACGCGTTGCGGTTCTCCCGCGGCATGTACTGGTACGAGTTCTCGGCATTGAACGACGCGTTGATCTCCTTGTTCTTCTCTTCCTTCGACTGTGCGCGCATCATATGATGAGTCACATGCGTGCGCGTGTGCGTGCGCGTGTGTGCGTGTGCGTGTGCGGTTACCTTGCCGCCGCCCTGTCGGAGGGCCTTCCATTCGTTCTGGAGCGCTGGTACTTCGGTGGAGACGCACATGGATCCGCTGATGTCCATGCAGAAGACGATGAGCCCTGTGTGACGGTGAGACCAACGCACGTCACGACGAGTCAGAAGACCTTGAAGAGAAAAGACATGATGGTGATGATGAAGGTGAAGGTGAAGGTGAAGGTGGTGCTGTACTCACCTTCGCCTTCTTCGACCAGGGAGGGCGGGGCGAGCATGTAGTCGACGGTGTTGGCGGTCGGGATCTCCTCCTCCTCCAGGTGCAGGTCCTCGTTGACGTGGCCGCAAAACTCGCACTGCCACTTCTGCCCCGCCTCGGCGTCTTCGTCGCCTGAACCGCGTTCGGTGACATTAGCAAATAAATAAATGAATAAGAAATAAATAATGAAATAAAGAAGAAAATAGAGTTACCGGCGTTGGTTGAGTCGGCGGTCTGCAGGGTGCTGAGGGCCGACAGCGCGGCCTTGCACTCTTCACAAAACACGGCCTCGCCGGTCATGAGCGTGGGCTCCTGGGCGAGCACGCCGAGCGACAGGGCCACGACGTTGGTGTCGGCCATCGGCACCTTCTTGCCCTCCTTGGCCCCTTCCTTCTTCTCCTGCTTAACGCATATCGCACTTGTCATAAGCTGATGCACCGCACACACGACCGCACACACGACCGCACACACGACCGCACACGACCGCACACAGGCACGTACTGCGGGAGGCGGCTTGGCTGCGGTGGTGACCGAAGACGAAGACGAGGAGGAGGAACTGCCGCCGCCGAACATGTCCATGACCTTGCCGAAGAAACCCGAC
>NW_004457268.1:320036-325236 GCF_000313135.1 Acanthamoeba castellanii str. Neff | reverse complement strand
GGTGGCGGCGGCGGGCGTGGTGGCGTAGAGGAGCACCCGCTCCTGGCTCTCGAAGCCCCAGGCGTCCTGCCAGCTCCCGCCCTCCGCCAAGTGGTGGTGGTGGTGGTGCGGCCAGTAGGGCTGGGCCATGTCCATGCGGGGACCCTCCTCCCACTCGGCCCTTGCCCGCAGGTCCACCACCGCATACCCTGCCCCCCCATGCAATTATCAATAATTGATGAAAAAAGAAATGAATAATTGAATTAATATACAATGGAGAGGCGGTGGTACGAAGGGATATGAGGAGGTTGTAGAACTCCATGGCACTGACGACCCGCACTTTTTCCCACGCCTCGTCGTGGCACGAAGCCGGCGCCTCAAGGCGCTCGCCCTCCTCAGTGGGTGCAGCGACCACCTGCTCCATTCTTGCGAAAAACAATAAAAAGAAGTAACCGTTAGAGAGGAAAAAGGCAAGAAAGGATAAGGGAAAAGCAGGTGTACGTTGGTGTGTGGATCGAGTCCCGTAATCCGCTTCCTGCACAAGCGCAGATGGACGAGCTCGTGCTGACGGCTCTCGAGCAAATAGCCCTCGATGGCTTATCAGGTGCTCCTCATCCCCTCTTTGCGTGCTGCAGACCGAGGGCGAGAGTGCATCGATGAAAGGGGGAATTCAAAGGGGGCGCATCGCTGAAGGAGGCATGTTGTGGTGGGGTGGTGGCGTGTGCAAACAAAACCAGGGTGCGGGGTGCGGGAGGTGTGGACCCACATGAAGTTGCACGACGATCTCCTCAAGGAGCGGTTGTGGCTCGAGCTGCGCCGTCGCGAGGAGCTCCAGTTCTTTGTGCTCTCGGCCGCCTCGAGCACCGCCGCCACTACTTCCGCAAGCAAGGCCAAGCAAAGGTATGCACGCACCGCCGTCCACTTCATCTTGTGTGTGTGTGTGCCACACTTGGCCTCTTTTTCGCTTCGTCCGCCCTCACCTCGCTGATGCGCGCATGTGTGGCGTTGGGGTGTGTCGCCCGCGTGGCAGGACGGACCGGGGCATCGTGGACGTGCCGCGCACGCCCGTCGACGTCGGGAGCTTGCCGCGGAGCGAGGCCGAGGAGCAGCCCATCCGCGCTGTCGCCTCCCTGGCCCTCCGCGAGAGCGTCCTCGGCATTCACGACGTACGCCGCACCAACCGCAACCGCCATCTTCCACAACTTCATCTAATGTCATGTGCGTGTGCGGTGGTACGTGTGTCGTGTGTGTCGTGGACATGTTAACAGCCGGATCTGGTGGTGAACGGGGCGCAGTACTGCGTGCTGGAGCACGTGGGCCGTGCGCGAGAGGCCGGCGTGCTGCAGAACCGGCTCTCGAAGGAGCTGGGGATCGATCAGCGCAACCTGTTCCACAACCTGAAGCACCTCAAGGTGCGGGGCATCGTGCGCTGCCAGATCGTGATGCTCAAGGAGGGCAAGATGAACGTCAAGACCAACCTCATCCACCTCTCGCGCTACGCCAAGTCCGAAGGCGACGACGAACAAGCCTCCAGTACTCTCCCAACCTACCTTTCTACTACTTACTACCCCTCTCAGACGATGAATGGGCTCACATCTCGGGGGGGGTGGGGGGACGTGACGGTGCCTGGCAGGCGACCTGGTGGTGCCCGAGAAGGTGATGCGGGTGGTGTGCGATCGGCTGGCGGCGGCCAAGGATCAGGTGCTGGTCGAGGAGGACCTACGCCGCATGCTGGTACCACCTCATTACCTCCTTACCTCCTCCCCCCTTCCGCGCTGCTCTCCGCCGCGCAGGCGCTGACGGTCAGGCGCTGGCGGCGACGCACCGGTGCACAGAACTACCTGGGCAAGAAGCACCGGATGCGGTGGGCCACGGTGCGCAAGAAGCTCATGGCCAACGGCCACGTGGAGTACTTTAGCGTCAATATCGATTCCAAGCCTCGCCCCTGCCTCCGCCTCCTCTCCCACCCCTTCAAAGGTTCGCCCCCCACCCACATTCCATTCTTTTCATTCCAGGCCTCTCCATCACCGGGTGCTCGGCTCACCCCATGTGTGTGTGTGTTGTGTGTGTGTGTGTCGTGTGTGTGTGTGGTTTGATTGGTTTGGCGCACAGACAAGACCGACGTGGAGGAGAAGGTCGCGGCGCAGGAGCTCGAGGAGCCGGAGAACACCGAGACGGTGCTCGTTTCCGAGCTGCCCGTCGACTATCAGATCTACCGCCTCATCGACGACTGCGGTGCCGAGGGGCTCACTCAGACCGTACGTCATCTCCTTTTTTTTCTCTCTCTTCTGCGCTTGGACTGGTTCAACCCAGACCACCCAGCCGAGGGAGAGCTGCACGCCCCCCTCCCATTGGATTGACGCGTCACACCCACGACGAGTTGTCGTACCAACCTATTGTGTGTGTGTGTGTGTGTGTGTGTGTGTGTGTAAATATCCAGGAGGTGTTCCGTATGTCGGGCCTGGGGCGCAAGTACTGCAGCAACCGGTGCCGCGACCTCACCAAGTACTACGGGGTGGTGGCCATCCCCGAAAACGTGGGCCGCCAGGTCACCTACCGCCTCATCTCCCCCGCCCACTACGTCCAGGTAACACCCAACACACAGCACACAACACGTGTAGGCACGTACTGATGGGGGGGGGTGCAACAGGGCACGCTGGTGCAAAACCTGCACAGCCTGCTGGACGACGATGAGGACGGGGCGGGCTCCGAGGTCGAGGAGGGCGCCGCGAGCACGCCCGCTGCCGGCGGGCGGAAGCGGAAGAGCGTGGCCCTCTCCTCGGTCAAGCCGCCCACTTCTAAGAAGCCCGCGGCGGGCAAGAACGGCGACAAGGCCACGCCCGCAAAGCGGCGCCGGAAGAACGACGAGCCCGAGTCGCACCTGCAGGTGGCGGCGAGTGGCGACTCTGATGCCTCGCAGCCTGGTCCCTCTGGGGGCGGAGGTGGCGGCGAGGTCGAACTGACCAACATATCAACCAGCCCTGCGACCACACCGGCCAAGCCGAAGCTCTCTACCTGGGTATCGGCGCGACACACGACACACGACACACACGACACACACGACTCACACGACGCACACGACACACACGACACACACACGGAGACTGATCCGCGTACGGCTTGCGCACACAGGCGTCACACAAGAAGCGCAGGCCGCTGACCATTCAGTTCGTGAAGCGGAGGCAGTTCCTGATGGACGAACTGGCGCGGGAGAAGATCCTCGTGCAAAGCCACCTGCGCCGGCTCATCTGTACCCACCCTGCCCCCCCCCTACCGGATGTGGTTGGCAGGCCGCTCATGCGTGGTGTGATGTGATGCGATGTACGGGTTGCCTCCTCCTCCTCACCCCGCGTGCAGGCAGCCACGAGGAAGCCAACCCGTACGAGCTGGACTCGAAGAGCATCCGCCGTATCGTGCGCAGCCTCGAGAAGGAGCAGATCTGCAGCATCATCCACGTCAGGTTCGCTTTCCTTCGCCTCGCTTCCGATTCGCCAGAGCTCCTCGTGCAACAGCAGCACTTGTAGCTGACCACTTCATTTTGACAACTCGCGTGACGACGATGCTGCGCCCATCTGTGAAATGAATGAATGTAAAATGGTGTGCAGCATCCCCATGCTGAGCGGGGCGGTGCGAACCTTCACGCTACTCCTCAGCGCGCCCCTCACCGCCAACGACCCCTTCGTGCAGCAGTACATCAACAACCTCCGCGAAAGCGAGGTACCGCACACATCCGAACCACGCGACACACGCGACACACGCACGACACACAGCCGCGCACGCGCACGCGCTCACTGCGGGGCCGGTACTAGATCACGATCCGGTCGATGGCGGCGCCCAAAAAGGACGTGATCGAGGTGCGCGAGGTGGGCCACCAGGTGGAGCGCGTGGGGCCGTCGTCCGACCTGGAGCCTCTGCCCGAGGGGCGGGGCGGTCCGATCACGCGGCAGACAGCGTTCCAGGTGGCCTACAGCTACGGCTACATCAAGCCCAAGATGCTCCGCGTCAAGATGCTCCACCAGTTCCTCTGGTCCTGCACCTACGGCGCTCCCACATCCTCCTCCTCCTCCTCCTCCTCTTCATCGTCGTCGTCATCCTCTTCATCTTCGTCGTCGTCCACCCCTTCGGCTCCGGGCCACTTTCTCATGTCGGATCTCCTCCGCCGGTACAACACCCCCTCCTCCCACATTGCTAACTGTCTTTGTATGTTTATGTATCTTAAATAACTTATATATATCTTAAATGGCAGGATGCCGGTGAAGCTCTACCTACAGGTGATCGGCCAAACCCAGAAGATTCCGGGCCTCGAGGATTGCCTGGCCGACGACCTCACCATCCGCCAGCTGCCCGTCGCGATCAAGTACCTCCTCCTCTTCCTTCTTCATTCTCCCCCAAAGCCCTCGTGCACGTGTATGCACTACGCACGAATGCAGTTGCCCTTCCGGGGGTGTGCTCATCCATTGGTGGTGGTCGTGGTCGTGGTCGTGGTGTCGGCACTCAGGTCGGCGCTGTTCCACCGGCGCGTGTTCTCGCGTCGCCTCAACGACCTCCTCGACGTGCTCCGGAAGCTCAAGCTCGTCGGCTGCCAAGAGGAGGTACCCCCCCATCCCTTGCCTTACTGGGGTCACGACTCCACGCATGCGGCCAGAGAGCTCATCTTTTCTCTTCACGGCGCTGATCACACGACACACGGCGCAACACGACACACGACACGTTGGTAAATGTAGCACTCGACGTCGTACGAGGCCATGCACCTGGAGCGGCACGGAGAGATCGAGGACCGGATATCGGAGCGTAGCGGTACGGTGCGGCGCTACACCTTCAACACGTTCGCCGACATTATGAAGTATTGGACGGAGCTCGAATACATCTCCCTCGCCCGCATCGTCATCGAGGACGAAGAGGTGCCCTCCCTTTCCCTTACTACGACCACACACGCGGCATATCGGGGCAACCTACTTACACCCGTTTGGTGATGGCTTGGTTGACCCGGGTACTCCTCCTACTCCTACTCCTGCACGACGACCACCTCAAAAAACCACCAGAACGGGGAGGAGAGCCAATCCAAGCTCGAGGAGGACAACGAGGACGAGATGGGAGGAGGCGGCGGCGGCAGCACCGGCGGCGGTGGTCCCAATAATAACGGCGGCAAAGGATCCCTTTGGCGGCACCCTGCCCCGAGCTCACCCGCCGGTACACTTCCCCCCCCCCCAACACCACACTT